>NC_056743.1:1274141965-1274199465 GCF_019279795.1 Protopterus annectens
CTCACAATTCCCTCAACTAGCTGGTTCATTAGCTACCTAAGAAACTACACCCAATCTGTAAAATGGAATGATTCCTACTCCACATTCCTTCCATTCACTACGGGAGTCCTCCAAGGCTTCATAGATGTATTAATACTTCTCAATATCTTCATTAATGGCATGTACAAGGAGTCAGAGCTCACCACCATACTGCAGTATGCCAACGACGCATCTTTAGCTTGCTCAGACCCATATCTTACCGCCTTAGAAACCACCACACAGGAAGCTTTCACCTGTATAGAAAACTGGATAAATAAATTTAAATTGCCCTTAAATCCCAACAAAACCAAACTAATCCTATTCCTTCCAAAAACATAAATCAAAACAATATTGACCTTAATATTATCTCCTCAAACAAACAAAAAAATGAAAGCATCACCAACACAAAATTACTAAGAGTTAGCAATGATAACAAGCAAAAATTTGATTTGCACATTCACACTGTAGTCAAAAAGACACATTGCAAACTAAGCTCTCTTTACAGAGCAAAGCATCTGCTAAGTGATCATAGTAAAACCTAACTGTTACCTACCTTATCCTTTCTAACCTTCTAGCTGCCCAGCAATATCCACAAATCTCAACTCTTCCACCAAATACAAACTAGAAAACACAACTAAATTAGCAAATTTCCTTGCAGCCTCTTAAACCACTTCCATAACTGCATGGAACTCAGTACTCTGAACTGGCTAGAACTTCATCAAAACATCACCCTCTTACATCTACTTACAGCATACAAAATACTTCACCATCCATTTAAAAACCTTCACCATCAAATCTCATTTAATGGCATATACCTAACAGAACCCTAAGATCTGCAGAATTTAAAATAACTTTTGCTATCTAAATCTAATCACTATTACAGTGGCTTACTGTTCTCTGTCATCATCTCTAAGGCATAGAACAAACTTCCAAATCACTTCAGGCTTTAAATAACCTGCAACAATTCAAATAAGCCCTAAAGTATAACCTGGCAACTAATAAACTATACAACTGTATGACACCTACAGTTTGAAGTATGCAATCCTAACTCTGTCCATTGTGGATACTGTACAAGTGTATTAATATAGTACTTTTGGTTCTGCTCACAATATCTTGAAAAGATGTATTACCTTAATCTGATATGCTTTATAAAGATATTTGTTGACCTTTTGCTTTGAAATACTTTGTAAATAATATTATTTGACCATTTTTATTTTGAATTGTCAAAAATATATTTCTATTCTTGTTTTGGAGCTTTTCTTTCAGGTCTCTAACAAAAATGGGCATTTTAGTTCCTATACCGACTTTCCCAGTAAACAAACTCAAACAAATAAATAAATAGTCCTTAGATTTATCTACTGTTAAAGGAGTTACTGAGTGGCATAGTAATATAACACTCAGTTCTGTCAAATGGTTTCTGGCTGGCATGCCTTATATGCTGAATTTTCATATTTTTCCTGAATCTGCATATATTTTTATGTGCTCTGATTTTATTCCATATCCAAAAGAAATTTTTTTAGGTGACTTGACAGTCCTGTAACTTGCTTGCCAGTATGCATGTAGTTTATGAGTGTCTGCGTATATCCAAAGGTAGACAGGTGCCCATATAGGACTGACTTTCTGCTTCGAGTCTGTTATTTGCCAGGGTAGGAAGTGGCTTCTTACTATCTTGAACAGGATAAAGTATGTTTCAGAGAAAGAAAGAACAAATGAGTGAATGAAGGTATTATTGAAACATTTACTAAAATGTAGCTCCAGGCCATGACTCACTCTGTAACAACTTCTATATCACATTAAAGTTCAGTTAGCTTTACATTTCCTTGAATTCTTAGCAAAAATGCTGTTTTTTGTGAATTAATTATTAATATATTATAGTATTTATGGAAAGAATATAAAGGCACAGACTATTACCATTGTAAAGAATACTTCTTACTGATAAAAATTATTATCCCCTGGATTCACGAATCCTCCGTGTAAGACTTAATAAGTCTTACTTGGAGGCTGCAGTTGAACTATATGACATCAACGGGCCATGAATATTCATGAGGGCATGCTGACTCAACCGTAAGTCTTACATGGACCGTGTAGTAAAGCAGGGGGCGTGTCCGACTGCCGAGCAGTCTAAATGTCCACACCCTTGCAAGGTTTGGAAAAATAAAATGAAAGTACACAAGAGCGAGTCCGCTCAAATGTCCTTGCATCCAACACCACACTCCCTGACATTGTAAACCCCCATCACAGTTATAAAAAGTAAAACATTAATTTTATTTTTTTTAAATTCCTGAAATAGCTGCCCGTATTTGCGCGTGTGTGCATGGGTGTGCCCATTGCTTAGCTGTCGTTAGCAATTCCGACATGGAAGAGCATAAGAAAGAATGTTTATGCAAATCACACCAAATAGCAATAGCATAATAGTACAGCGTTCGCACAAAGAAGAGGCATTCACGGTTTGAGTCCCACCACTCCCCTTCTTATTTATGTTTTAAATCAGTACATGGAATAATACCTGACAAATATGATTAAAATATTAGTAAAAAGCAGTGACATGGCCAATGTATCAGTGAACAAAATATATATTTTTAAAGGATCCTGATATATAATTGCTTGCAGTTAAGCAGCGCTTTACCCAGCGCAATAGAGTTGCCCATAGTTTAATAGCGCTTCACCCAGCACAATAGAGGTGCCCATAGTTTAATAGCGCTTTACCCAGTGCAATAGAGTTGCCCAAAGTTTAAGAGCGCTTTACCCAGCGCAATAGAGGCACCCATAGCGAAATAGCACTTTAACCAGCGCAATGTGTTTGCGCGAACGTGCGTGCTGCGCCAACCAGGGCACTGTAGGGCACCATGGAGCAACGTAGAGCAAAGTTGCTTAAACACAGCCACACCCCTAGCCTGTCTGGATAGTATGAAAATAAAATGAATGACAAGGTTCGAACCCAGGACTCTGTGCATCATAATCAAAGTACAGAACCACTAAGCCATGACAACTTAGGAGAAACAGCCACTGTTAACATACATATACTTAGTAATGGTAGATTAACCATTACTAAGCAGGTCTGCAGTCAGCTGAGAATTTTTAAAAATGGCCAATCACAAAAAAGTGCGGGAAATGCGGCATATTTAAGCCCCATAGGCAGGAATACTCACCATAACTGATTGTAGCTCACATCTGCAGTTAGAATGGCTGGTGCTGGAGAGGGTACATGCTTCCGAGCGCAACATTGGGCATCGAGGAGTCGAAATACATGGTTTGGCTCCTTGTCCACTGTCATGAGTTAAGACTCCTGCAGAGCCAATTCCAAGGGACGGAGTACAAGGCAGAGGCTTGGAACCGGTTAGCTCATGACCTCACCAGTGTCACAGGCATTCCTCGGACTGGTGAGCAGGTCCGTCACCATCATGCAGACCTGAAGAGATAGAAGAAGGACCGCCTGAACCAATGGATACAGGAGGCCCGTGGGATGCAGGATGCCCCACAACTGAGTAGGTAGCCATGGAATGCAGTATGTAGGAATTGATAATTGATTCTGTATAACGGATAGGTATGTCTCAATATCCCTTTATTTACTTTACAGCTGCAGGTGACCGTGCTGTGAATCAGCAAGCCTATGCAGATAGGCTGCTAAGACTGTGCCACCAGGCAGGTTAGTGATTATTCTGCATGTATTGTTATATAAAATAGGGGAGAGAGCATGAAATAAAGTGTTGTAGTCCAATAATACAGCCATAAAATGGCCTGAATAATTCCTCTGCATGTACTGTCAGATAAAAAAGTCAGAGAGCCAGAAAAATAGTGTAGTAACCCATTAAGAAAGGTAACATATGTCCGGAATAATATCTCTGCAGGTACTGTCATATAAAATAAGTGAGTGAGCCTGTAAAAGAGTGTTCTGACCTATTAATAAAGGTATAATATGTCTTGAATATGTCTTCCATATGCACCATTATAACAAATAAAGGAGTGAGCCTGTGGAAAAGTGTGTAATGTCATTAATAAAGGTCTAAAACCCGGAGTGTGTCTGTGTCACTTAGTTTGAAATGTTATTGTACCCTTGCATTATACAAATAGTACTGTTTTAAAAAGTGCTGGCAACCCAGAGTTGTGCAGTCCCATATAAAGTGGGTGATGGAAGTGCTAGTAGCTGTGAAGCATATATACAGTCCTCAACAGTCAGTTACTGGCTGGCATGCATAAGTAAGTCTGGCACACGAGTAGCATGTTAATGTGTTCCCCAGAAATGTGAGTGTGTGTCAAGAAATGCAGGGTTCTGTACAAATAGAAGTGAAAATGTCATCTGAAAACATTCAGATATGTAGATAAAGAAATATAAATGCAATCAAGGAATATGTAGCAGTAACATCTGCATCTTGGACAGTTAGTATGTCAGATATAGGTCAGGCATATATTGAACTAGCCAAACCCATTACACAACCTAATGCATGGTGGCAAGTGTAATAATACATGTAGGGGATATACACTTGCAGTCACTAGGAATGTAGTGTAGACTAAAAGTAATTATAAGATGTTAATCCAGGTTTTTTTCTACACCCTACTGTAAGTGCATAAACCATGCAATTCCACACCTCAACGGGTATGTGTAATCTTAAATATTTGTTGGGACATATGTCCTATTGTTCTATAAATATTTGCATTCACGTTGATGCATGTGCCCTGTTCAAACACCACAATCATGGTGGCCTGTTGCTACCAAACATCCCTGCATGCTGTTGGAATATCCACTGTTGTTCAATATATGCATGTGTTATGCTTGCTGTTCAACTGTTGGAACCTTGGTGTGTTGGGTTAATGGGAATATTACTGCATGCTGTTACAACTAATCTGGAATGCTGTTGTTTATGTTGTAATTAAACACACCTAATCACAGAACATATGGGAAGGACGGTCCCAGCGGACCTACCTGTCCCTTCTCAGCTGGCGAATGCACCTGGCACCAGCAGGTCCGGTGCTCAGCCTGGGCTTCCCTCCTCCATTGGTCCTGTGCCACCTTCGGGTGGAAGCGCTGCAGGGGATGGGGCTCATCCCCCCCGTGCAAGCATGGGAGGAGAAGGGCCACCTGTCACCCTTCGAAGGGTCCGGGCTGTGGTGCATAGGGAGATCCAACGTTCAGTCGCTGATCCCCTACTCCAGCTCGAGGCAAGAGTGGCGTGTCTCACGGGGTGAGCCTGCCTGTCCTATGCAGCCCACAGCACAGCCAGCCTCGGGGTTATGAAGGTGCAGTGGTGACTGCCCATGGGTGGGGATCTCAGTTCCACTGTTACCATCTGTGGGCTCATGGGCTTGCGATTTCCAAACATCCGACCCCGTCAATTGTGTTCACCCACCCCATGTGTCATTCACCACCCCTGTATGCATCTTATCTGTCTTACCTCCCTAACCTACCTCCTCGAACATACCTACTTCCTCTACCTCACTTTCCACTCTCACCTGAAAAAAAAAAAAGAGCAATCTGTACCCACAAAAAAATTAAGTCCCATACATAGCTGCCCATTTCGCACACATGTCCATTGGACATGTAAACTGATAATTATAATTGGCAGTACAACATACTTTGTTGTCCTCACCCCTCTCTCAGGGGTGGATGGTTTCAAATTTCACTCCAAATTTATTGCATATGCACAGCTGTTGCTGGTAAAGAAATGGGCAGCTATGGACCTTCCCTACACCTGTCTTGCACATCCAGAGCTTGTTTACCTACTGTCTGTCCCTTTGTCCCCCCTTTTTCACCACTTTCCTATCTCCCCATTTTCTTTTCTTTAAAAGAAATTAGCGTGGGGTTAGCAGGAGTAAGCACTTTTAAGTGGTAGTAAGCGGGTTTAAGCGAGTGTGCGCATGTGTGCGCTTAGCTAAGCATTGCTAAGCATCGTGCAAACCCACGCAAACCTGCTTACAACTGCTTAAATGTGCCGTAGTCACTCTATGGAAGGGCCCTTGTTCTGCTCAGCAGTAAAAGAGAAGACCTCTGCCAGTCCCAAACCCCAGACCATTGACACAATAGACTGCATGAATTACCACTAAGCCACAGCAGATATACAAATAACTTGGTGCTGACATAAATATATCATGCATTACAATGAGGGAATGTAAATGGAAATTAGGAATGGTATAACACAAATCCTGTTCTGTGGGTCTTTACCAGCAGTTGTTGTGGAAATTCATGACATGACTGTGAAAAGAGAACCAGCCATCCAAGCAGGGAATAATGTTACAGTAGCACCTTACAAACACCACACAGTATCAGACCAGGATAAATACTGGCAAAGTTGAATAGGGCAGAGGCCAGACACCTCAACTGTGACTGCTTTACAGGGATGTCCCTGATTTGTAAACAAATGTTAACTGTGCCCCACTGAATCACTCTGGAAAGTACTAACTTTGGGCAGACAAGTGTGGAATCACACGTAATGAATAATGTCAATAGGTGAGAGTAGACACTGCTTGCACATCAGAAAAGGTGTAGGTATACATATGCTCTGATTCCCAAGAAAGTCTCAACTGCAATATGTCTGTAATATATTGCAGGTGTATCTAACGTATATGTACCTTTCACTGTGGCCGTTCAAATATATACCTGAGAGTATCTGAGGCCTGGCAGAGGCAGAAACACACAGGCACATCAGCATTACTGCTGTTACACACTCTGCAAATAGCTTTGGAAGGAGTTCCACAAGCATGCCCTTATGTAGGAGTACAACACAGAAATATCACAGGATGTAGCCATGGAATGCTAGCAACCAACTGTGACAATGCCAATGTGCCAGTGCTGAAAAGACTGGTGTGGTGCACAGACAAAGTATAATAGGCTAACCTCTAGCTACCATCTGGATATGTCCACAGGTGGGAGCTACGCAGACAGACTACTTGCCTTGATAGACTAACAGTTACACAGCAACCCTGTATGTTCAGCAAGATAAACCTCACATAATAATAAAAAATGCTCTTTGCAGTTCTGCACACCTACCCAAAGGTACAACACACTTGTGTATTCAGCCAAAAACCAGGGTGTAGGTAGGCATACTCAGTACTGAAATATGTCCAGTTGTGTTGAGCAGCCTGTGCTAATGTCAACACAAACAAACCACAAACTGTTCAGAAGTGAGTAACGTAATAATTACAGTATAGCAGTTCACAAACACTGCATGTGCCACAGGAATACAGTGCACTAACCACATTTGTATGGCAGTTAAATGTCTAATTCAGAAAGAAAGTACACACTCCCATGTATCCTGTGTTAGCATTTGGAGGGGTGAGTACATGTCTACACTGAGAAGTGTGTACTGGAAGCAGCAACATTCAGGTTTGAGTACAACATGCATATCACTGGCTACAACCCTAGCTTCAGATAAGAGACATATACCAACCTTCTGACTGACACAACGGTGTCCAGAGCAAACAAGCATGGGCCCCACCTTGGAAAGTAGAAAGGGCTACGCCTACCTAACCTAGCATTTTATAGCAGTGGGCTGCAATTACAGTGAGTAATGCAATCACCACACAGCAGGCTGCATGCAATTGCTGAATGGTGGGCAGCAATTGGTGCAGAGGCTGTCACATGCACAAGTGCAGATACCTAGAAAAGCAGGCTGTACCTGCTGTCCACACATGCAATAATATCATTGCAGGTACAGGGAGATAGAGAGCGAGAGAGACACAGACAGAGACACAGACAACAGAGAGAGAAACAGAGACAGAAACAGAGGGAGAAAACCCAAAACAAACAACCAAAAAAAAAGAAACCTACAAAACTGTAACAGACGGAACAGGGAATTACAAAGGCAAGGTATGTAACTCATATGTATGTTTTGGCATGTAGTAGATGTTCCTGAAAAGTACTCTACACACTGCAAATCATCCATGTGTGGCAGCAGTACGTATCTATCTGTATCTGCACATGTGCATAGGGCAAGGGACATACTGCAACTGTTAGTGAAGGGTGGACAGATATCTGTCATTGAAGGTCGTTATGTGCATATATCTATGTGGGCCATAGTGTGTGGCATAGAAAACAGCATGCAATGCTGATATATGTCATGTGCTGGTTAAACACTGTGGGACTGATTTGTCAGATCTGCTGTGTTACAGCCAGTGAGGCCTGCTAAAGCTACATGGGCCGAGGACACCCACATGCATTCTGCACAACACTGTGCAATATAATCACATAACTGTACATCCCACAACTGTCGCATAACTGATATCCCCACCATGAAAGGTGGACTGTACATGTGCCTATATGTACATCTATGTGTACATGTATGTGTATAGATATGTGTATATATATATATATATATATATATATATATATATATATATATATATATAGATAGATATAGATATACATATATACATATATATATAGAGAGAGAGAGAGACATGGGGCCATATGTACTGCAACAGGTGTGTGGTGACCAAGGCATGGACTGTAGACAAGTGTTGATACTGCAGTGCCATTCCTCCTTTCCAAAACACTGTACCCATTAACTACCACATAGGTAGAGAGCTACCCAACACCAAAGGTGTGATAAGGGAACATTGGACACAGGTGGACAGTAGCCACCTCTTTGATAAAGACAGTGCCACACTAGACCTGCAATCTGTCTGTGTGGTATGTGTCATGACAACAGGTGTGTCATCTAGGGAAATATAGGTCCATGTTCCCCTCTACTCATCACAATGCCCTGTGTGGTATGTACCTCACATAACAACTACAGCAGGTGGAAAGGCCACAGTCATACCTCACAAAGGGTAATACTGGCTGCAAACAGATGCCCTATGCAGACTGACTCACAAAACCACATCTAGACTGTATTGCATACTGGTCACACAGAGGTGACCTCTGCCGGACATACAGAGGTATGTCACACCCATAGCTGGGTGACAACCACCATGGCAACATATCACAATCCCTCCGGGATACATGCTCTAGGGCCCTAAACCTCGTCAGCTCACTAAACAGTACATGCTGGAGGGATAGGTTCCTATCTCAGAGATATGCCATACACTGGAATAGACCACCTAGCAATAGCAAACAAGGCTCCTCATTAGCAGTTGTCATAAATACCCCTGATGATTGTTTGGGAGATTGGTAATACACCCCAGGAACCTCTCTGTAGTTCTGGTTGGCAGGGCCAAGTGAAATCAAAGTACATGTGTGTCAAAGGCCAGGGTAGCATATGGCTAGGCTGTTGTAGGCCCTAGGGCTAATAGCATATTACCTACCTATGACACTATGCACTCACACATGTACTCAATGCAATACCTGCTATGTGAGGTTGAATAAGTGTAACGCTGAATGTGTGCAAGGTCTGTAAAGGTGTGATAGGTTAATGTGAAGTTGTAACTGACATGGTAGTGTCTATCCTAGCTGTGACACCAGCAAAAGATGTGTATTGTACTGTTAGGCAGACATAGTAGTATGGCATACGATGTGATGTAGTTCCTTGTTGATGACCGTGGTGTCTCATTGTAGGCTAAAGCAATACATGTATGCTTAGTGAGTGGTACTGCTGGTGAATCCAATTCCCATATGAACTGTAGCACTACCTGAAGCTGTAGGCCTAAACAGCACAGTATGGTGTGTGTTCACATTGCTTGGAAACACTGTCTTGTGTGTTTCCTGTTGTCTGCACAGAGGACAAAACTCAGGCATAAGGGTTTGTAAGTAGTGGCACAGAGTACTGTATGGTACACAGGTAATGCTCATCTGTGTTGGCATACAGTGGTGCATTGTATGTTTGTCTGATGTGTGTGAAATTATGCCTGTACCATGGCTGCAATCATATGTGTGTTACAGGGTATACGTGTGTATCCAGCAACATATATACTCTGTTACAGCAGTATGCCATCTATAGCAACAACTGAATACATATGTTAGGCAGGGCTATGGCATCAATGACTAGGGTGGTTGACTGGTACTACTGTAACTGTACTTTCCATTCATTGCAACGGATGACATCTCTGTTCGTGCATTGGCGTGATATATACCCCTGTGTCGAGGTTGTGCATTGTGTCACAAACATTGTGCCGGGTACTGTTGTATAGTGGTGTGATATATAGAATGTGCCAGGCACTGTTAGTCAGTTGTGGCCTGAGAACCAATAAGTGGTATTGAATGTGTGTAACCTCTGACAGACAAAGGGATGGTATATATGTCAGTAAAGTGATATCTTTGGTTAAAGGTTTAAACTGTGCCACAGGACTCGCTCACACATATTGTTCATATCTTTTTCAGCCAGATGGCCCACGAACGCAACCCGTCGTACACAGCAGAGGAGGAAGATGAGATTGTGCAAAGCCTGGTGTAGCAGTACACAATGCTGTTTTCCCGAAGCAGCCATCACCAGCAGGAGCGGACTGCACTGTGGCAGGATCTTGTTCGTCGGGTAAATGACATAGGCATGCATAACTGGACATATGAGCAGGTACACCATCACTGCAGTGATTTAATTAGACATGTCTGGCGCCGTGCATCTGATATCCAAAGACAACAGCTTGCCACAGGTGGTGGGGTGGCCATTCATCCCCCTCTCACCAGAGTGGAGGAGCTGCTCCTAAGCGTGGTGGCTCCTGGAGAACAGCAGCAACAACCTCTGACATGTGTTGTCATGGAGGCTGGAGCCACCCATCATGTTCACATGGAGCGAGCAGGTAACATGCCCTATGTGTAGACTACAGTTAACTGTATTGTTAGATTATGTCTACGTGAGATGTGTACTGTGTGTTTAGCAGTTGTGTTGCCTAGTGTTGTGCAATACTGATATTCGGAATATTATCTCTACACCTGCGACTGTTGACTGTTGTTCTACTATAGTTTAGCATACCCACTGTAGCAATGCCACAGTTGTGGCCACTGACGAACTCTCTCATATTCTCGTAGGTCCCTCTGGTGTGACAGCAGGGCAGACAATCCATGCTGGTGAGTGTGGTATAACTGCAATGTTGGTAATGAAATGTGCATGTCATAGGTGAGGTGTAGGCCATGTACACGTAACACACCTATGCATAATGCATACAGTTGGCATTGACCAGGGGAGTGTGGTAGCCATGGCACTTGCATCCCCTCACAGCAGCCATAGCTGGATTCCTGGAATGGTACCACATAGGCGGATGTCCAGAGTTCTCGGGGGAGCACCACTGGTCATATTGTCCCAGGCAGACATGCCCCCAGAGGTATTACAACCTCCAGTATGTTCCAGGCTGCAGGCACAGGCACATATGGAATGGTACACCAGACAGGGACTAAGGGCTCAGACGGCCCCATTACACCACTATCAATGACAACATCCGTGACCTTGCCGGTGCCATCCGGAATTACACCAAGATCATTGATAGATGTTGGGGGGAGACATTAGATGCCCTCCACAATGTGTCTTCCATGAGCCAGGACCAATTGGAACGGTTGAGACGTCGACATGGACGCATGCCAGCAACAGCAACAGCTGGCAGTCATTGCGGACGGCACACAGATCACAGCCGCTTCCGTAGTGACAGTACCAGCCCCAGCAATGCTGGGGCTGGCCTGTCTATTGACCGTCCTAGTAGACCATGTGCACGTGACTCTGGCCAGTCCCAGCAGGGACATGGGTCCAGTCATCATACCTCTGCCTCTGATGATAGTACCCAGTCAGGGTTGGTACCCGATACTGCCTGTAGCACCCCTGCCAGGCACAGGTACTGTGTCCGTGCCCAGAGACAGTGATCTGTACAGCCTAGCAGGTACAGTCTGTGGCTGTCCCACAACCTCCCATATATGGCAGCCACATGGTGGAGCTGTGTGCATGCAGGCACACACTCATTAACCAAACAACTAGGGCTCACACATATACACACACACATTACATCAACATTGGCCTATGCTGTACTGTTGTCCCTCACACACACACACACACACACACACACACACACACACACACACACACACACACAGACATGTCGATTGGATGGGTCAATGTCGGACTCTGGTAAACCAACAACACACCCTGTGCATATGATGACACGTGCCACCTCCTGCCATCTGTAACATTGGTGCAGGAACAGGCTAACATGGTTCTGATGCACAGGATGACATTATAGCAGTATAGCAATATTAGCAAGCTGTCAACAGGAAAGTGTAATAATATCCTTGTAGGTATATCTGAGCAGGCATTATGCATCACAGCTCTGATTGTCAATGTAGCATTGTTTACATCAGTATTAGGTCTGAGTATGTATCGTCCACCCATGTGCCACTTGGCTGAAGTGTACAGTGTTGCCAGCATGTGTTAGTGAGTGGACAATACATGTGTGGTGTGTGCATTACAGATTCGCAGGTGTACATCTGTGAACATGGTGGGAGTGCACTGTCTGCATATACGTGCATAGTGGATACACGGGACATTTGACATACCCTGTTGTACACATTGTTAACATCTCATAGTATCTTTTGATGGCCAGTATGCATTCTACTACAGATATGTACTAACATGGGTACGCATGTGTGTATGACATGGGTTGACATTATGCTGTGGGTGATACTGTTAATACCTGTCAATGATTTGCAGTCTGGTAGTATACACAACCTCAACAGCATGACTATAACCAATCATTAGATGATGTCCTGACAAATGATACACAGTTGTAGGGAACTCAGTAACAGTTGGATCCTTCTGGTACTATACTATAACAGTAAACAGTGGTATTGACCACCACCCGTTCCTGGGACCACACCTGTTTGGCATATAGCCCTCTTAGGTACATGCAAACACATTAGGGATATGTCCATCCACATCTGGAAATGCATGCATTGGCCTACAATGCATTCCCTGGATGGGACGCATATCCTACACAAGGGTATCATACAGACAGATACCTGTTGTCCAATACATGCTGTATAGCAGTAAGCCGACTATGGCATAGTCATCTACATTTACTATACATACTATCCCGACAGTACCACATAGGTGGCATCCCTCAACATGTATGTTGGGTACCAATGTGTACATACAGCCACGTGTTATGTCATCTGCCCCTTGGTATCCACATATCCATAGGTATTGTGGAGTCCCTCGGTGTGTCACATAAGACATTAGGGGCCTGAATGCATATCCACAGGGCTGTTGTGCACCTATAATGAATGTCCATTATTGCCAGTCGTTGTTGTGTATGAACATGTCTGACATATACCCCAGGCATGTACCCTCAGTCACAGTACTCTATAGTAACTGTCATGGGTGTGTGTGGCACAGATGACCTTGGACACAGATCACTACAGTGGCCGGGCTTGTCACATACATACATATGTGACCTACAATCTGAGAAGCAGTGGCACAATCTGTCAAAGGAAACAAATGTATTCATGTAGTATGCAGGCTTCACACCTATGTACTGATTGAGGTCACATGTACACATATTTATTTGCCACGCAGATACCTGATGTGTGCAATGCACATACTGTTTTAATCATGATATGTCATACCATAGTAAAAGCAAAACCCACACTGCATTGACCAACTGTGTCACACACACACACACACACACACACACACACACACACACACACACACACGCACACACACTCAGCAATTGCACGATTCAAACCCCTACCTAACTATGTTATGATACCCCAGAGATACGTATTAACATGGAGCGTTATATGCTTTGCTGGGCAGTTTCTTTTCTCCTGCTATATTTGGAGGATGCTGACATCATCAGACTGTCCAAAGAGGAATGTACCTCTTTTAATGTGTTTTCCCAGTCTCCAAAAAGGGCACTCTTCTCAAAGGAAATCACACACATACACAACCCCCCCCACACACATACAGTCAGTGTTTGCAGGATTCAAACCCCTACCTAACTATGTTATGATACTAGAGAAAGATATGCATTAACACGGCGCGCTATATGCTTTGTTGGGTGGTTTCTCTTCTCCTGCTATATTTATAGGATGTTGACATCATCAGACTTTCCATAGAGGAATGTACCTCTTTTAATGTGTTTTGCCAGTCTCCAAAAAGGGCACTCCTCTCAAAGGAAATCACACACATACACCCCCCAGACACACACACAAACACACACTGTCAGCATTTGCAGAATTCAAACCCCAACCTAACTATGTTATGATACTAGAGAAATACGCATTAACACTGCGCACTATATGTTTTGCTGGGCAGTTTCTCTTCTCCTGCTATATTTGTAGGATGCTGACATCATCAGACTGGACATGGTAATGTGTGTACACTTTGTTTTATGCAATCCCAGGAATGAGCCATGTGGGTCGGCAGGTGTCAACAGCTTGAACAGGACCCCATAATTCTTACCTTGTGTGATCTATCTGTGGACACATTGACATTCCTTCATATGTCAACACATATTTATGCACAGATTGTTGGTTTTGTGGATATGACTTGTGTCTGGGATGTTGATAAAGGGCTATTCAAAGTCTATGTGGGACATGTGTAGCTCTGTTCAGTGATGTATGTCCTGGGTGTGTACCTTGCAAACAGTCTAGCATGTTTGGGAACCATGATCTGCACATGAACATACCACAGTTGGTAGGGTTGTGTGTTTGTCAGCTTCCAATAGCTCTGTTTATGACTTCAACCATGATGGACTCCATGGCCTTGCAGATCAGACTTCATAGGCTTACTGGACTATACTTCCCATGGTGTGTTGTGCACCAACACTTGTGGGGAGTGCCATATGTTGCTGTAACACATTCAACGGTTCCAGATCCTGTGGAGAGGGTGAGGCTCAACAGACTGTTCAGGTGCAGGGTCTGTTTGTTCTGTAGTTCATGCATGACACATATTGGGAAACAATGTAATCCAATTGCTGCCATGCTTTTGGTTTTGGGGGGAGCTGTTCAGCCATTCTACATGTGATATCTGGATATGATATCTCCTGGTATGATGACTGGGACTATCGTCAGTGGGAGGTGGGTATGTCTATATGGGCCTGTCTGACAGGATGTCTGCATTGTCAGTCAGGTACAGTTGGCCCTGTCTCAGGACATATATGAGTGTACATTGTTATTTATGGCATAGCTGAAGGAGGTGTCATGATTCAGTCTGGAATCCTTCTCAGCTACTTTTTACAAAACACCAACAAACCTGAGCACTAATCACTGTTATACTCTTTTACACACTTAACACCCTACTGATCCTTTGTGATTAGGCCACGGAGTATGTCATCATAATATCCTGGCATGTCCAGGGGTCAGTTTTGTGTGTACTCTCCAGTCCAGCTAGTGAATATTGTGGTTTTGACACAATGTCACATCTGCCTCATGTACACAGACAACCCTCTCCTCCTCCCAACAAACTCAGATATATGTGAGAGATGCAACAATATTAACATACAGGAGGCTGAGCTCTCTCGACCTGTGACTGGCATAGTCTATCAGGTGGTGAAGGTAACCACACACACCACATAGTCTCACATAAACCTATAGAGACAGCAATCAAACCACATTATCACACATAAACATACTCGGAGGCTCTACATAAACTCTGCCTAAGCAGCAGAGACCTCCAAAGCAGACACACAAACAACTGCTACCCCACTACAATATCCACATATCACATAGTTCACAATGTCAGTGTGCCACACAGTCACTGCCCTTCGTGCTAAACAACACACCTAATACACTTGTAATAGGTGATACATTGTCAGACACACTGACGTCCCACTCACCAAGCCAAACAAGGGAATAGTCACTTTGAGCTGTCTCTTGGGTGCCAGTATCCGCAACATAACACATGCACTCAGGTCACTCCAAAGCAAGTACAGGACTGGCTCCATCATTGTCCATGCTGGTACACCCTCAGACATTCCTCCCTGGACCACACGACATGATACATAGAGGAACTCTCTGATCATGTAGCCCAGGCCAGTATGACCCTGACCTTGTCTAGCATCTTACACTCACCAAGTATGATGTCACAGTATACAAACAAACTGATCACGTATAACAGTTGGCTAACATATTGGTGTCATTCACAGGGGATACAGTGTCTGTCAGCCTGGGGTGACATGCTCGACATGCCATGTAGCTTCCCTATGGACAGCTTGCACCTGTCACCCTTGGACTTTCAAATACTGGCTAAGGCACTTGCTACCCCCATACTGCCTTTTTTAAGTGGGGCTCAAAAGACAAACCCACCTCCATAGACATTACAGAGTACATGACACTGAGGGTAATGCTGCTCAACACCAGATGTGTTACCCTCAAATTGCGACCACTTGGGAATCTCCTCAGTATGGACAACAGCGATATCTGTGCACTAACAGACACCTGGTTCAGGCTCCCAAATGCACACCAGCACTACCAGGTTATATTTCATACCATGCTTTCTGACCACAAAACTCGGAATGGCCAACACAAATAGGGGGAGTATCCATATACATCACAGATACACATACCTCCGGGTTGGTAGCACTGCACAAAGCATCACAGACCATACATATGCACCTAACATTGTGCAAATCTGCCTTTTGGTTTGCTGCCTGCTACAGACCACCCTCCCAAACTCAGGAACCACACTTGGCTTTCCTGGGAACACTGGACAATATGAAGGTCTCCCCAAACACCATTATATTGGGTGACTTCAAATACCCACACATTGACTGGGGATAGTACTCAGGCCCCAACACCCTTGCCCAACAGTTGCTACTATTTGTAAACTCATATGCTATGGCACAACCAGTCACCACACCCACAAGACGGGACAACATATTGGACATGATCATCACCAACATGGGGACTCTATGTTCCACACCTGAGATATACCCCTCATTGGTAAGGTCAGAACATACATTTATCTCACTGAACATCCATATCCCGTCCCCACACCCATCCTGGGTAATCTTGGTGAACTTCTCAAAAGCAAACGTCACACTATTCCAAACCAAGGTGGTATCCTTCAGAGACCCTGGGACAGTGGTAAGTATGGCTCAGACTGCTGAATCCTTTACATACACATTCTATGGACACCTAGTGGACTGCATGGATCGTGCTATCCCAAATAACAACTGGACTCACTTCTCCAATGGCAGGAGACCTGTCTGGTAGACCCCGGCTATTAATAAGCTATACAATGAAAGGAGGATACTACATCATAGAGCACAATCCCAGACAGGGAAGGCATCTGTGATCTGTACTAGCAGACAGCTACAATCACTCATGTATTTATGTCAGGCCCGCTTCTAACGGACAATTGCACGGGACACGTAGGACACTCACAAGGCCTTCTTCAGTTAATTCAGGTACCTGGGTGGACACACTGATATGCTGTGAGTTACTGCATACTGACTAAACATACCCTGAACCCACAGACATTGCCAACATCCTGGCAAACAGGTTCAGTGCAGATGTCTGCCCCCATTCCCCCTAAGGAGCTACTGTCCATCCCAACAGAGTGTAACCTCCCTGACATCACAAATAAAAAGGTGAGTGCTGCCCTCCCCACAGCGGACAACACAGCATCAATGGGACCAGACGGTGTCCCGGCCTGCGTCTTACATGGGCTTCATGACAGACGTAACCCTCACATTACATCACTGTTCAATATCTGAGTTACTGCAGGATATGTACCCACGGAATGGCATACAGCGATAGTGGTCCCGCTCCACAGAGTTGCTGCCACAACGGACCACAGACAATATCGGCCTATAAGGCTAACTAGCCTGTTCTGCAAAGCTATGGAGCGTATTGTAATGGGACTCAGGCACATAGACATTGGGAACCTACAGACACTGGGTCCTACACATTTCAGCATTGTTGTGGGCAGATCTTGCCTCTTGGACCTGTTCGTATTCTTTAAACAGTTACCAAGTCCATCGGTGTAGGAACGGTTGTCCACACAACCTGCCTGGACCTTGCACAACTCTTCGACACAATACCCCACTCGGCCATTATGCCATTATGCATAGGCTCACCGGTGTTGATATCAACACATATCTCACACGATGGATTGCTACCTGGATCAGGGATAGCACCCAAATGCTCAGTATTGCAGGTGCCATGTCTGACTATACACCAGTTACACATGGCATCACACAAGGCTCAGTCCTGGGACCTCTCTTGTTCAGTATATATTTGTGTGATGTACAGGCTAACACAGGAGGAATATGGCTGACCCATGTTCGCAGATGACTGCAAACTGGGTGCCATAATCAACTCTCCAGCTGGCACATGCATACTCAAACAGGGTCTCACAGAGATAGGATGACTGGTGCCTGAGCCATGGCCTACAGCTAAATGCCATTAGTTGCATAGTCATCCCCTTTGGGAATAACAACATGCCCACACATTACCACATAGGTAGTAATCCATTACATACGGTAGTAGTTGTTAGGAGTTTGGGGACATGACTTGTTCGTACTCTCACCTTTGACAATCACATTGCCAAAGTGGTTAGACAGAACTTCTATATAGCCCACCTTATCCCATATGGTTTCACATGTTGATCAAGTGAGGTCATTGTGCCCCTATACTCATCACGACCATGCTTGGTTACAATGCCATATTTGGGATGTACCTTACCCGGCACCTGCAGCAACTGTAATGGCCACAAATGTTCCTCAACAAGCAGATGTAGGGACTCACTGTTCAGATACAGTAACTCCAGCTCTACTCAGTCGCTTACCACCTACTCGGATGTGTTGTGTGCCTGTAGTTTAAGGAAATGTCCGACCCAGATTTAATGGACATGTTCCACCTCAGGATATCCGACTCCCTTGGAGCTACACACTCCAGGGACATATACCTCAGCACAGATGTTAATAGGACATGCTGGAGGGACAGATTCTTATCCCAGAGGCTCCACTCACTCCGGATTGTAATCCCGGTTTCGCATGGGCAGAGCCACCCACTGACCACCTACAGGAGACATCTTGACAAGTGGATGGCTAATCATATGTTTACCCATGGGATATCTTCTGGGTCCCTGCTAGACAGAGGCACAATACACTAAACATAAATGGGCTATCTTGTGTGACCTACTATTCACAGGCACAGTGTTCTACTTTGACAGGGTTGCAAAAGCCAAACACACTCTGGCTAGGCTTGTACATGCCCTAGGGCGGATAGCTAAGTATCAACCTCTGAATCTATGATAATGTTCAGGATGCACAATGTTTATTGCTGATACTGTTAGCAGGTTTTATCATCTTTGCTTTCCCACTTTCTATGAACAACTTAGGTATCTGCAGAACATATTTGATTATGACAGGGTTCCACTATATTATATATGTGTCTGTTGTCATATAACTGTGTGCACATGGCAGATTGCTGGATAGTGAGAGGTTCCTGGGTTAGCACATGCAACTGCCTGATATGTGTGGCCCACTGCTGCACTCCGACATGTTCTAAGTGTGTGAGCATGCCCAGTTCAGACTGTCACTGTTCTGTTGCCTGACATTTGTCTCATTTATTCGTGTGTGAGCATGCCCAGTGTGACCTTTCAGTATGTTGCTGTCTGAGGTCCACTACATTTGTTGATGCATGTGTACATGTCCAAGATTTTCATTTCTACTGTGTGTGTTGAAAGTCAGGTTCTATTCTTACTGCGGGACTCACCTTTGTGTCATAACTCGACAGGGATTATGCTGTGCCTGCAGGGTTTCCATGGAATACTTTGCATAGACTTATCAACATTTCTTCATACAGGCTGACCACTGTAATACTGTCATGGTTTAGTGGTTCAGTACTATGACTATAGTGCACAATATCCTGGGTTCGAGGCCCATCACTGCTTTATATTTTCATACTGAGCAGACCAGACTACTTAAGGGCCAGTAGAGCAAATATGAGCAAGTTGGCTTTTGTTCAGCTATGCCCTACTTTGGTTCATAGGTCCATACTAGGCTATCTGCCCTAAGGCATTTACAAGCCTAGCTAGAGTGTGTTTGGCCACCCTCTGAACTGATTTTACTGTGCCTTTTTAAGGTTAGTTTACTGTGCCTCTGTCTAGTAGTGACACCAAAGTAATCCCCGGGGTAAACCTACAATCTCCCATCCACTCGTCAAGATTCCTCTTGAAGAGAGTCAGTGAGGGGCTCTGCCTAACATGGACTGGGATTCTATTCCAGAGCGAAGGGAGCCTCTGGGTTATGAGTCTGTCCCTCCAGCATGTCCTATTTATTTCTGTGCTGAGGTCCAAGTCCCTCGAGTGCATAGCTCTAAGGGATTTGGATTTTCTGAGGTGGAGCATGCTCATTCATTCCGGGTAGGACATGGCTTTATACGTCAGGCATAGATCGCCTCTAAGTAGGCGGTATGCAACTGAGTAGAGCTGGAGTTTCTTTAACCAAGCAGCATATGGCATCTGTTTGAGTCCCATGATCCTCTTTGTGAGGTACTTTTGGTGTCTTTCTAGTTGCTGCAGGTGTCGGGTAAGGTACATCCCAAATGGGGCATTGTATTCAATTATGGGCCTGATGAGGGATGAATAAAGGGGACAATGACCTCCCTCGATCTAGATGTGAATCCTTTCATGATAAGGTGGGCTATATAGAAGGTCTTTCTAACCACTTTGGCAATGTGGTTGTCAATGGGGAGATTACTGTCAACTTGGGTCTCCAGGTCCCTAATTACTTCTTCCGTACTTAATGGATTCCTGCCTATGTGGTAATTTGTGGGCACTTTGTTTTTGCCAAAGGGTATGACTATACATTTTTTTGCGTTTAGTTTTAGGCCATGGCTCTGGCACCAGTTATTCATCTCTATGAGACCCTTTTGGAGGATGCTTGTGTCAGCTGGAGAGTCAATTATGGCGCCCAGTTTGCAGTCATCTGCGAACTTGGTCAGCCACAGTCCTCCTGTCTTAGCCTGAACCTCCGAAACATATATGCCGAACAAGAGAGGTCCCAGGACTGAGCCTTGTGGAATGCCACTTGTAACTGGTTTAGAGTCTGACATGGCTCCAGCAATTTTGTGGGTTCTGTCCTTGAGCCAGTTTGCAACCCATCTTATGACATAGGGGTTTATATTTAAGCTGGAGAGCTTATCTATGATGCCTGAGTGGGGTATTGTGTCGAAGGCTTTTGCGAGGTTCAGGTAGGCTGTGTGGACTACCTTCCCCTCATTAATGGCCTTCGTGACTGTTTCAAAGAAATTGACCAGGTTTAAGAGGCAGGATCTGCCCTTAACAAAGCCAAATTGGGTAGAATCCAGTGTCTGTAGGTCCCCAATGTCTTTGTTTATGAGTTCCATGATGATCCTCTCCATAGCTTTGCAGACCAGGCTAGTCAGGCTTATGGGGCGATAGTTTCCATGGTCCATAGAGGCACCACCTTTGTGGAGTGGGACCACTGTTGCTGTACGCCACTCTTTGGGTACATATCCTGTAGTAAGGCTGAGATTGAACAGTAGCTTTATGTGCGGGTTTAACTCTTCTTGGAGTTCATGTAGGATGCAGCCTGGCACACCGCCTGGTCCCATTGATGCTGTGTTTTTTGCTTTGGAGAGGGTGGCTCTCACCTGAGCATCTGAGATGTCAGGGAGGCAGCACTCTGCTGGGATAGATATTTGCTCTTTAGGGGTGGAAGGGGGGGAGAAGTTTGCACTGAACCTGTCTGCCAGGATGTTGGCAATGTCTGTGGGTTCAGTGTATTTTTTGTCATTTTGGACCAACTCTGAGCATATCTAGGAGTTGCCACCCAGGTTCCTAACATAACTAAAGAAGGCCTTGTGATTATCTTTAGTGTCCTGTGCAATTTTTCTCTTGAAGCTGGCCTTGGATGATTTTATGAGGGATCGTAGTTTTTTGCTAGTACTGATCAGAGATGCATTCCCTTTAAGGGATTTTGCTCTATCATGTAGTAGCATCCTCTTTCTGTTGTACAGCTTATTTATGGCTGGGGTCCACCAGGCAGGATGCCTGCCTTTGGACGATTGGGTGTTGGTTTTGTTTGGGATAGCATGATCCATGCATTCCTGAGGTGTCCATAGAATGCGTTTATAAAGGATTCTGCAGTTTGAGCCGTAGTTTCCACTGGCCCGGGGGCCTTGAAGGATTCCACCTCGGTTTTGAGAAGTGTGATGTTAGCTTTTGAGAAGTTTTTCACTGTGGTTTTCTGGGCTGTGGGTGGGATCGGGATGCAGATATCCAGTGAGATTGATTTATGGTCCGATCTTACCAATGAGGGGAATACCTCTGGTATGGAGCAAAGAGTCCCCATGTTGGTGATGACCAGGTCCGGTATGTTATCCCCTCTTGTGGGGGTGGTGACTAGTTGTTCCATAGCATTTGAGTTTATAAATTCTAGGAACCTTTGGGCTAGGGTGTTGGGGCTTGAGTAATGCTCCAAGTCAATGTTTGGGTAGCTGAAGTCACCCATTATAATGGTGTTTGGTGAGACCTTCATATACTTAGATCCAGCCTGTCCAACATTGCTCAATATTAACCAACATTGCTGGACGTTGCCCAATATTACTCAACATTGACCACAGTTGTGCTAGTTGGTGTGTGCGATTTTCTTTACATATACTACATGGTGGTAAATGCTGTTTAGCACTGCTTTATATTGCTTAACACATGGCGATCATGCCTCAGGTGGTGCTGCAGGGCTGGCTATGTCGGATGCACATACTACACTCACTATACATGTTTGGAAGCAGGTAGTGTCAACTTAGGCATCGCTTTTACTATATGTGTGAGTCAGAGAGAGGCATCATTTCCAGAGTTCCTACTGCGCCAGTGTATGTGCTATGTGTTGCCTCTTTGCCAAGGCGAAAGCATACTGGGCACACCTCCTTCTGCCTACTGGGGTAGGCTCAGGTTGTTCCTCCTCCGAGTCACGCTCTGCCTGTGATGGCCTTGGCAATGGTGGGGGGCTGTTTGGCCCAGGCCTATGCTGGTCTTGCTGCAGCTGTTTTCGCAGGATCATATTATGTAGCATAGCACATGCCATGACAATTTGGGTACATGTAGTTGGTGAGTACTGCAAGGCTCCACCAGATGTGTCCAGGCACCAGAACCATGACTTGAGCAGCCCAAACACATGCTCGATTACATTTTGTGTTTGTCCGTGTGCCTCATTATTGCGTTCCTGTCCAGGTGTGTGTGCGTTTCTGATGGGTGTCATCAGCCACGGCTCCAGTGCATAGCCAGCATCCCCCACTAGGTGACCATGTGGGATGTCCCTGTTGGCAAATGTCTGGTACAGCTGCGTCAGATGCCAGATATGGGAATCATGGTAGCTTCCAGGGCAGCCAGCACACACATTCAACTTTTTGAAGTGAAATGCAACAAGAGATGGTTGGTTAATAAAAAACAAAAACAGTAAAAACTGAAGGACAAATGCAAATCAATGTATTTCATGGCATCACACACGACCTGGCAGTTGATGGAGGGGAAGCCCTTGTGGTTGAAGTAGACCCTACCCCGCTCACTGGCTGGTGTTTTGATGTGTATGTGTGTGCAGTCTATTACACCCACTACCTCAGGGTATTCTGCTATTTTCTGGAAGAGACGCATATTGCTGGCCAATTCCTCATGGGAACTGGGGAAATATACATGATCACCGACATGTGCTGACATGGCATCCAGGAACTGGTGCAGTACCCTGGATGCTGATGCCTGTGATATCCCCATCATATCACCAGTTGGTCTCTGGAAGGTACCTGTTGCTAATATTCTTAGGCCAGCACATACCTTGGTTTCCACTGGGATGGGTTCCCCTCTGTTGGTTCTGTGTGTGAGGCGTGGCCTGCACAGCTCAACAATTTGCTGCAAGAGGTCTCTGTCCACTCTATATCGCTCCACTATCTCCAGCTCATGTAGCCCCTGGTAGGTTACCCTGGGCCTGTACACTCTTCTCCGTCTCCTCACTGTGGGTTGTCCAGCAGCATTTGCATTATCACCACCCTCAGCATGTTGCATATGTTGCCTTATAACAGCAATGGCAGCCCCTAACATTTTTTGTCTCAGTAAAGCTTTTTCAGTTTTCACTTCTATTAGCTTACTGCAGTGTTGCAGTGTCTCTTGAGAGAAACATAATGGACTGTTGTTTGCAGAGTTTTAAGTGCTGGGCTGGGCTGGGCTAGTGTACTGCCTGTGTAATTGCCTGATTCTGATTGTTTTCACCTGCTAGCTCTGCTAGTACTCCCTGGTAACTTCCTACTATTTGCTATGCTTCCTTTTCCCTTTCTGTTTCCTCGGGGGGGCAGCACCGCGCACACAAGTGCAAACACGTGCACAGCAGCTAACACACACGCACACATGCTTACATGGACTAAAACTTGCTTATTCTTGTTAAAATGCACACACCGGCACAAATGCACTTAACAACTGTTTACACATTCTTACATATGCTTACTCCGGCTTACATGTGCGCACACACGCTAACATGTGCGCACACTGTCTTTCTCGGGTTTACTGGTGCGCACACACGCGTATGCATGCTCAGCAAGAAACTTTGGTGTTATCCACGGCATACACCTTCAATTTCTTTACTTTACCTAGCCTACCTGTTGACACACCTCTTTCAATGATATGTAAATGTCAGCTGACACATGCCACTCTGCTCCAATGAGCTTCACTTCTTTCATATATACCCCTCTCATGATGTCACCTATATTCTACTCTGTTACTCTCCTTATCCTATTCCTACACTCCACTGACTGTGCTCATTTGCTATGTAAACTTGCGATTCACTATCCTAACCCTCATTTGCATAGGATTGCCTACTAATGCTTGGTTACATCTCTTAGACTGAGCTTCCCCCCTTAGCAACCTCTACTTGGTGGCCATGTTGTCTTCAGCCTGCCATTCACTTGCATTGTACATTCATATCAGCAATAAAATCCACATTTGTGGATCTTAATGATTGATTTTCTGGTTTTTAGGATGCAGCACGTTTGCGCGGCGCTGGGCTATGCTTAAACCCCGGAGATCGGGATGAAAAAAAAAGATATTTTATTTTTATTTTGCTTCACTTCACATTGCCAATGGCCGTATTTTTGGCCATTGGCATGCTTCCTCCTGTAAATGCATCCTTTTTTTGTAGCTGTCAAGGCTCCGTTTTTCTATTTGCTGAACCGTACTCAGTTGTCAACTGAGTACATTTCTGCAAATAACACTACTCCTACTCGGACAGGTTTGGGTTTCCTGGATCGCAAATTTACCTCACTTGCATAGCTTTCGCCTGCATTTGAGGTAATTCGCATATCCAAGCCCTGTCCATGTAGGACTAGTTTTGAGAGCTCTGTTGCACGCCCCTACTGGCTGTTCCTGGATCGCTCGGCGGACATGTTGGCTGCATGGAGTCTTACTCTACTCTTAGACTCCGAGCATGCCTTCGTGAACCTGGCCCTATATGTACAATTTTAATAGATTTTATTATTCACAAATTATTTATATTTGTTTATCTTTTGCTTTTTAAGTTGATTTTTCAAAAAAAATGATCTGGAAAGCAAGGATGTGTGTAGGCTACTACAGGAGTGACACTACACACCACATAGGTGTTAATGAACTACAGAAGGACAGTGATACCATCAAAAACTTTTCTTTCTGGAGGAGGGTATGGCCAAGATGGTGAGCAGTTAACAGCACTGTTTTTTTAACTCTACTTCATTTTAACATCTCTGACAGAATTTTTATTAAAAAAAAACTCAAATAGAACATTTCAAAACTTGATGGATTAATAGTTGAACATCTGCTAAATGATTTACTACAAAAAAATAACAAGTTTGAAACTCTTTTAATTGCTTTTCCTGTCAAGAAAACTAGAAATAACTCATTGTCGCAGAATAAACCACTCTAAGCCCACTGTACAAGACAGTACTATGATAAAAAGGCATGCAGGCTATACTAAATAATATTAGTGAGTTATCTGTAAAGATAGATAAAGCAAAATGGAAAATTTTAAACAGGAATGTAAAAAAAAGTTGAAGTGCTGAGTGAATCTCTTAAACAACAATCATCACACATCTCGAGTACAGAAGAGGCAATGTCTGATTTTGATGGGAGATTACTTAAAAATGAGAATAACACTGAATTTCTTTTAAAACAAAACAACCTATTCTGGGACAACCTAGAAGACTTAGAGAACAGATCTAGAAGGAATAATATCAGGATTTACGGGATTCCTGAAAAAGAAGAGGGAGAGAGTATGATTCAGTTCCTTAATACCTGGCTGCCTTAAACTTTGAAACTGTGTGAGGCTTTTTTCTTTGGCATCAAAAAGGCACATAGGTCACTTTCTAACTCATCTTTAAAAAAAAACTTCACCAAGGTCAGTGATCATAAGATTTTTCTCAAGTCAAGATAAGGATTTAGTTTTAAAAGCTGCATGGACTAATTATCCAGTTAAAATTAAAGAAATAATGACTATTCAATATTAGTGATATCAAATAGAAAAATATGTGCCACTTGTTAAAAGTTTAAATAAAAATAATATTAAAGCACAAATCTTGTTTCCAGCAAAAATACGGATTCACCTTCCAGAAGGAAAGAAGAGTTTAACACATTGGAAGATGCAATGGACTTTATACAGAAAAATAAAATCCTAGAAGAAGCTGTCAACTTTTTGAAGTGAAATGCAACAAGAGATGGTTGGTTAATAAAAAACAAAAACAGTAAAAACTGAAGGACAAATGCAAATCAATGCATTTCATGGTTATGAATTCTTATTAATTTAAAGAAGTGCTTGAATACTTGTGAATAGGTGCTGAATATTACTTTTTACAAGTAAATAATTTATTTACATCCACGGTGGTGCAGCGGTAGCGTTGTTGCCTCACAGCAAGAGGTTCTCCCGTTCAATTCTCTGCTGGAGTGCGGGGAGTGCCTTCTGTGTGGAGTCTGCATGTCCTCCCCGTGGTTGGGTGGGCGTTCAAAAGGCATGCGTAAATGGGCATTCCTTCGTTGAAGGTTGGACGTCGAGCTGGCATCTTGGCGTTCGTAAAAATCTGCTGCCAATCATTAGCGGACTGGAGTTCCGCTGTGGTGACCCATAACTGGGAAAAGTCGAAAGACAACAACAACAACAAGTAAATAATTTCTTTCTTTCTTTCCCTACTTCAAATGGTTATTAATTCCCTTTTCAAAATACTAGAGTTTGATTCTTTTAGCCATATATGAAATCAAAGCCACTTATTTTCATTTAAAGTTTAAAAAGTTAAACTATTCATTTTATTACAAGTTAATCATTATTATGATAAAACTTATGTTAGGTGGCACACTTTCTAATATCTTGCCAGAGTTGAGTAATGTACTATTAGTTATACTACAAGATGCAACAAATGACACTAAAGAGGCATGTTAAGTTACATTCTGAGTTCTTAAAATTGTCCAGTAGTGTGCTACTGATAGTATACTTGAGATGCAATAGCAATCAGGAAAGACATGCTATTTTATAAACAAAGTATAACAAATACAGTTTTGACATATATAAATGTTATTATTGGAATGATATCAAATAATTAAAGTAACATTCACACTTTTACAAGTTAAACCTGGATCACACATAGGCTCATAGGTTCATAGGTTGGTACTAGGCTATCGGCCCTAGGGCCTATACAAGCCTAGCCATAACAATTCCCTGGATATTTCTTCCCACAATATTTACTTCCCTGGACCCCTGTCTAGCAGGGCAACTGACATGATCCCCAGGGTAAATTTCCTATCTCCCATCCAATCATCAAGGTTCCTTTTGAAGAGGGCCAAGGAGGCACTCTGCTTGACATGTATGGGCAGTCTAGTCCAGAGTATGGGGAGTCTCTGGGTCAGGAACCTATCCCTCCAGCATGTTTTGTTCATTGTGATGATAAGGTTTAGATCCCTGGAGCATGTGGCTCTGAGGGATTGGGATTTCTTTAAGTGGAGCATGTCCAACAGCTCAGGGTTTAACATGGCCTTGCATGTTAAGTAGAGATTGCCTCTGAGTAGACAATATGCCACAGAGTATAGCTGTTTGTTTTAGATGGTCAGCATAGTGCATCTGCTTTAGGCCTGTGATTCTTTTAATGAGGTATTTCTGCGGCCTTTCCAGCTGTTGCAGATGTCTTGTGAGGTACATACCAAACAGGCATTATACTCTATAATGGGTCTAATGAGGGATGAGTACAGTGGGACAATGACCTCCTTTTTCTGGATGAAAAGCCCTTAGTGATGAGGTGTGCCACATAGAAGGATGTCCTGACTGTTGTGGTGATGTGGTTATCAAAGGTGAGACCACTGTCCGCCTATGTCCCTAAGTCTCTCATCACACTTTTGGTGTTTAGTGTACTGCCACCTATGTGGTAATTCATGAGTACATGTTTTTTCCCAAAGTGGATAACTATACATTTCTTGGCATTAAGCTTGAGCCCATGGCTCTGGTACCAAGCATCTGTTTCTGTAAGGCCCTTTTGTAGAATATCCACATCATTTGGGGATTCAATAATGGCTCCCAGTTTGCAGTCATCTGCAAACTTTGTTAGCCAGAGTCCCTTAGTGTTGGTCTGTACTTCAGAGAAATAGATGCCAAACAAGAGCGGTCCCAGGACTGAATCCTGAGGTTCTCCACTTGTCACTTGTCTGGAGCTGGATTTGGAGTCGGCTACTTTTTCTGTCTGAGTTCTGTCAGTTGGCAACCCATCGAGTGACGTAGGGATTTATGCCCAGTTTAGTAAGTTTATCTGTGATTCCAGAGTGGGGGATGGTGTTAAAGGCCTTGGAGAGGTCCAGATAGGCTGTGTGGAATGCCTTATTCTCATCCACAGCTCTGGAGACTGATCCGAAGAAGTCAATCAGATTCAGGAGACATGATTGGCCCTTCACGAACCCAAACTGGGTGGGGTCCAGTGTTTGAAGGTTGCCAATGTCTTTGTTTATAAGTGCCATGATAATGCATTCCATGCCCTTGCAGATCAGGCTTGTCAGACTGATGGGATGGTAGTTCCTGGGATCCAAGGTGGATCCCCCCTTGTGGAGTGGGATAACTGTAGCTGTGCGCCACTCAGTGGGCACGAAGCCTGAGGTGAGGCTATGATTAAACATGACACTTAGGTGAGGTGCCAGTTCATTTTGTAGTTCATGTAGTACACAGCCCAGGATGTCATCTGGTCCCATGGATGCTGTATTCTTAGCTTTGGAGAGTGCGGTTTCTACCTGTGTGGCCGTGATTACCGGAATTTGGCAATCCTTTGGTATTGAGATGGGCCCTTTAGGGGGTGAGAGGGGGGTAAAGTTGGCACTAAATCGATCTGCCAGGATATTGGCAATATCCTTGGGATCAGTATATTTAATGTGATTCTATTGTAGCTCAGAGCATATCTGAGCATTGCCATTTAGATTCTTGATATAACTATAGAATGCCTTGTGGTTGTCTTTGGAATCTTTGGCAATTTTATTTTCATAACTAGCTTTGGAGGATTTTATGAGGGATCTCAACTTCTTACTGAGGCTGGTATGGGAGCATTTTGCATCCTGGGATTTTCCTCTTTTCTGCAACAGTTTCTTTCTTCTGTTGTATAGTTTATTTGTGGCAGAGGACCACCAGATTGGCTTCCTTTTTTTTGAGGAGAGCATCTTGGTTCTATTTGGGATGGCACGATTCATGCATGATTGGATGTGCTCGTACAGTGCCTTAGTATAGGATTCAACAGTCGAACTTTCAGCTCCCGTCTGCATAGGTGTCATGAAGTTTGTCACTTCTGACTTGAGTAGCATGAAGTTGGCTTTTGAGAAGTTTTTTATGGAGGTTTCCTTACTGAGGGATGGGGGTGGGATGTGGATGTCAAGGGTGATTTGCTTATGGTCAGACCTGACCAATGAGGGGGTGACCACTGGTGTGGAGCATCTATCTCCCATGTTGGTAATGACCAGGTCTAGGATATTGGAGCCCCTGGTGGGACAATGGATTAGTTGATCCAGGGAGTTGGAATTTATGAATTTATGAATTTCAAGAACCATTGGGAAAAGGTGTTGGTACCCGAGTATTTTTCCCAGTTAATGGCAGGGCAGTTGAAATCACCCAGTATTAGGGTGTTTGGTTGTATCTTAATATTTTTCAGTATGTTTAGAAAGGTGTAGTGAGAATCTTGGGGCATGGTGGGGAATCTGTAGCAAGCTACAATTTGGATTGCAGTCTTACCCAGTGTTAGTTGCACGTGGAGAATTTCAGATGCATTGTGTTGGGCAACTAGCCTGGAGATGTGAATATCCTTGGTGAATATGGACACTCCTCCACCTTTAGTGTTTTGGTCTTGGTTTGGTGGCCAAAAAATGTGGTAAGAGTTGCAGCTTGGTATTACAGGGGTGCTCTCTGGAGCCTTGAAACAGGTCTCAGTTACTGCACAGATATCGATGTTCTCCATTTTTAGGAGTGCCTCAAGAGACTGCATTTTGAGGTTTAGCATTGAGTAGCATTACCTTCAGATTTTGCATGCTTGTATCTGTTACGGTGGTGGTTTTGTCCTTTGAACCTTGCCTAAAAACCATGAAAAACTTTTCAAACGCAAACTTCACGTTACTTAAGACGGAGGTGGAAAGTTTCAAAGACCCCATGCTAAAGGATAAGGCTGTCCAAGCTGCAAACTCCTTTACTAATGCATTCTATGCACACTTACAAGAATGCATGGATCATGCTATCCCAAGAAAAACCAAGACTTACTCCTCTAAGAAAAGTAAACCAGTCTGGTGGACCCCTGCCATAAACAAGCTATACAATAGAAGGAGGAAACTAGTACAGAAAAGAGTAAAATCCCAAGAAGGGAATACATCCCTGATCAGTATCAGCAAGAAATGATGTTCCCTCATAAAATAGTCCAAGGTGAGCTTTGAAAGAAAACTTGCCAAGGACTCCAAAGATAACCACAAGGTATTCTTTAGCTATTTCAAGAATCTAAGTGGCAATGCTCAGATCTGCTCAGAGTTAGTACAGAATGGCAGAAAATACACTGAACCAACTGATAATGCCAACATCCTGACAGACAGGCTCAGTGCAAACTTCACCCCCCTCTCACCCCAAAAGGGCCCATAACCATACCAGAAGAATGTAGAGCCCCTGAAATCACAGACACTCAGGTTAAAATAGTCCTCTCCAAAGCCAAAAACACAGCATCAATGGGACCAGATGGTGTCCCAGGCTGCGTCCTACACGAGCTCAAAGACAAACTAACCCCTCACCTAAACACACTGTTCAAACTCAGCCTCTCCACAGGCTACATACCCATAGAGTGATGCACAGCAACAGTTATTCTGCTCCACAAAGATGGAGCCACAACAGACCCCGGGAACTATTGCCCTATAAGCCTGCCTAGCTTGGTCTGCAATGCTATGGAGTGCATCATCATGGAACTCATTAACAGAGACATTGGGAACCCCCAAACACTGGACCCTACCGAGTTCAGCTTTGTTCAGGGCAGATCATGCCACCTAAATCTGGTGGACTTCTTTGAGACAGTTACCAAGGCTATAGACAAGGGAAAGGTGGTACACACAGCCTACCTAGACCTCGCAAAAACCATTCTGGTATTATAGACAAGCTTACCAGCCTGAACATAAACCCCTATGTCACAAGATGGGCTGCCAATTGGCTCACAGACAGAACCCACATGGTGAGAGTTGTGGGAGCTAGGTCTGACTCTAAACCGGTTACAAGTGGCGTTCCCTAGGGCTCAGTCCTAGGACTCCTCCTGTTTGGCATATACTTCTCAGAGGTACAGACAAGCACAGGAGGACTATGGCTGACCAAGTTCACAGATGACTGCAAACTAGGGGCTATAATTGACTCACCGGCTGACACTGACATCCTCCAAAAGGGTCTCATTGAGACAGATACCTGGTGTCAAAATCATGGCCTCAAGCTAAATGCCAAAAAGTGCATAGTTATTCCCTTTGAAAATAACAAAATACCCACAAACTACCACATAGGTGGTAGTCCCCTAAATACGGAAAACGTAATAAGGGATCTGGGGACCCAAGTAGATAGTAATCTCTCCTTTGATAATCACATTGCCAAAGTGGTTAGAAAATCCTTCTATAGGGTCCACCTAATCACAAAAAGGGTTTGCATCCAGATCAAAAGAGGTCATTGTGCCCCTCTACTCATCATTCATCAGACCCATCATAGAGTACAATGCCCCATTTGGGATGTACCTTACAAGACACCTGCAACAGCTGGAAAGACCACAGAAGTACCTCACCAAGAGGATCATTGGCCTCAAACAGATGCCCTATGCAGTTTGACTGAAGAAACTCCAGCTGTACTCGGTTGCATACCGCCTGCCCAGAGGTGATCTCTGCCTGACATGCAAGGCCATGTCCAACCCAGAATTGATGGATATGATCCACCTAAAGAAAACCTTATCACCTCGAGCCACACACTCTAGGGATCTAAACCTCACCACAACAGTAAATAGGATGTGCTGGAGGGGTAGATACCTATCCAAGAGACTTCCCATGCTTTGGAACAAGATTCCAATCTACATTAGGCAGAGATTCTCGCTAGCACTCTTCAAGACAAACCTTGACGAGTGGATGGGAAACAGAAAGTTTATCCTGGGGATCACTTCAGTAGCTCTGCTGGACAGAGGTATAGGGAACTAATCTAAGGGGGCGACGAAAGCCAACACATTCTGGCTAGGCTTATAAATGCCTTCGGGCAGATAGCCTAGTACCTACTTATGAACCTACCTATGAACCTATAAAAAAGGCACTATAGGGGTGGCAAGAGCTTTAGCCAGTAACCTGAATCCCAGGGGTGACAACTGTCATTTTTTTAATGCAAGTTTATATGTTATATCTCCTTTAAAAAATGACAGTCTGCTTTATATTAAACATCTCATACAAATAGTGTTTACTGAATCATTAAATGTTATTTCTTTAAATGCAATGTCTTTTTAGTAGTTAAAATACTTTGACTTTTTATTTTGTTGTTGTTGTTGTTTTTAGTGGTTTAAAGGGGCTTGCGGGATTGAAATGTTATATAAAGGTGGCTTGGATTCATTTGCAAGAGTTTTTATGTGACTTGTAACTGATGGCTTGTTCATTTTCAAGCTCGTATCATGAAAACCAGCTTGAAACAACTTAAGAGTCATGAGCACTTTTGTGATGCTGCAGGAGTTCTGAAAATTCCAAGAACTGTCTAGAGTACTTCTTCCTGTCTAAAAGTAACTAATCATAATATTTTGAATCATATGCTAAGATGTCAAAGAATACAAGTTAGATAAACAAAAGACAGTGAATTGCATTCTAAAGTTTGTTGTATCTTTCAGCTTTTCCCGGTTAGGGGTCTTCACAGCGGAACTCCGGTCTGCTAATGATTGGCAGTAGATTTTTACGTACCGAGTTGCCAGCCCTGACATACAACCTTCAATGAAGGTACGCCCATTCACTCATGTCTCCACACAGAAGATGCTTTAGCTGAAATTCGAACAGGACAACGTCTTACTGTGAGGCGAAAACGCTACCACAGCACCACCACCGCAGTAGGGAATTGCATTACTGTCAGTTATTACATAGTTCTGAATGCTTGCTACTGATAATATACTTGACATGCAATAGCACCCAGAAGTTATGCTATGTTATAAACAAAGTATAAACAATATAGTTTGTTACATATATAAAAGTTATTATTGGAATGATATCAAATAATTTGACTAACGTTCACACTTTTACAAGTTAAACCTGGATCCTACATAACTGTCATTCTTTTACTGAAAGTTTATATTTATATGCTATGCCTCCTTTAAGAAATGACAGTCTGCTTTGTATTAAACATATTATACAAATAGTGCTTACAGAATCATTAACTGTTAATTCTTTGAATACAGTAACTTTTTAGTGGTTAACATACATTGAAATGTTTTATTTTGTTTATGTTGTTTTTTTTTAGTGGTGTGGAAGGGTTTGAGGGATTGACGTATAATGTAGAGGTGACATGGAGTCATTCATTAATGTTTTCATGTGAATTGTAGCTGATAAACTGTTCATTTGGAAGCCCTTGTCATGAGGGCCAGCTTGAAGTAGCTTAATCAGTGTCATGAGCACTTTTGTGATGCTGCAGAAGTTCTGAAAATTCTAAGAACTGTCCAGGTTACTTCTTCCTGTCTCAAAATAAATAATCATAATATTTTAAATCATATGCTAAGATGTCAATGAATACAAGTTAGATAAGCAAAATACAGTGAATTGCATTCTAAACCACTGTCAGTTATTAAATAGTTCTGAATGCTTGTAGTATACCAAAAGGACAGCTTATATACTACCCTATAGTAAGATACTTCTGACAAAAAATAGGATTGTGTTTCACTGTTATTGTCTCTTTTTAATGATAACAAAACTTAATAACTCGGAACAATTTATTATGAAAAATTTGAATCTTAAAAGGGAAGATCCTTCAGATGTTTGTTCAGATACTATTAGGCATAACATTTAAGGAAAAACAGGACTGATTCTAACAGTAATACTAGATTAAAGAGTATCAAATGTATAAGGGTAAATATACATGTTCTATTATATGACATTCTACACTAGGATTATAGCTAAAATATAAAACCTAGGAATATAGTAATAGTACAAGACATAGTAAACAAACAGAAATAGAAAGAGTTCAGAATAAGTACATATTTATATCTATATAAAGAATATAAATGTGCCCCTACAAGGGTGTCAGGCTGGTGGAGTGGTTAAGATGATCACCTTCCAGGCACAAGGTACAGGGTTTGAGGCTCACATGAGGTAGTTGGCTGGGCTTGGAATGGCCCACAAGAGCAATTAGCCTGTTACTAATTTATGAACTTATGAACAACTTTTCACACAGTAAATAAAATATAAAAAATGTAAATCATCTGACCTATAAATTAATAAATATTAAAATAACAACTGATTGCCTCCCTAGAGTAGACCAGGGAGATAATGTGAGGTACAGGGAAAGATGACTGTAGAGATATTCAGTTTGGTCAACTTATAATAAAGATTATGAACACCTGTTTAACGTTTCTTATTCATAATAACTCACTCACTTTTTTAAGATGGTGCATACTAAAAATATGAGACACATTAATATCGAAGAGCTAAGCATTGTTAGTCTAATTGAGAGTTTGCAAAGTAGTTTGCTCATGTTTTTTAACAAGCTAGGAATACATTATTCCATGGTAGAATGTTTTAGGGTTATATCATTAGGTAATGTTTTATTTGTTTCAAAAGTTTTGTCCATAGATGAAGATTTTATATATATATATATATATATATATATATATATATATATATATATATATAAAGTATATAATATGTTCTGTATATAAATGTGATTTCATTATACCTGTTTTTATTGCCTGTTATATAAATGTTTGATTTTTAAATGCATATCTGTTAATATTAATGGATTAAAGAATCCAGTAAAGAGGGGGAGTCTATTCAAATATTTGCAGTCACATAAAGCTCAAACAACATTTCCACAGAAAACACATTTACTTAATAAATATGTAAATAAACTTTCATTAAAGAATTATTTGGTTTTAGCAGGTTCTGGTTTTTGAGCTAAAAGAAGAGGCACCCTCATTTTATGGAAAAACTCACCAGTAACCCTTAAAGTACAAGATACCTATGTTGCTAAAATATGTTAAGCATTGTAATAACTAAATAGAACAGAAAACTTTATACATTGTTGAACTCTTATTGGATTCCAGGGTTTGAGCTAAAGATGCAAAAAATTACTTAGACACTATAGCCTATTACATGAAATTTGAAGTCATAATGGCTGGTGATTTTAATTATATTTTATTAGACAAAGATTCCACTGCAGATTAAAGATGCGAATCACACCTTCAGCCAAACATTTAACAAATTTTGTAAATCTAATGAATTTAAAAGATATATATGAGCTAAGGAAAACCTAAAAAGGCAAGTGGTGCAGTGGTTAAGGTATATGCCTTTCAAGCACAAGGTGCAAGGTTTGATTCTCACCACTAGCAGGAGATTTAGCTGGCTATACTACTCAGACAAGCTCCTCGTGGTCCTAGCTACAGAGAACTCAGAAAAGTGACTACTTTATGGATTTAAGTATCTTTGCTGTTTTTTTAATTGAAATACCTTCTCTAGCTTACCCTAAACAAGCTTAAACTGTTTTTTTAGCTGTTTGCTGCATTATTTAATATCTGCACTTAAAGTTACATTTTAGTCGAAATTGATCGAAAGTTTGTTTGTTGTTTGTTTAATTTAACTGTTGAGGCTGCCCACTAAAGTGTGCTAGCCTGTGTAACTGATTCATTACTGTTTCTGCATTTTCTGTGTGTTTTCTATCTAAAACAAAAAAAACAAAAAAAAATCCTTGTTTTCCCGCCTCTCCTCAACTAGTTTAGACCAGTTTACAGGCTTTGCTGTATTCTGGGCTGTGGTGTAGTTCCTGTGTTGTCCATTACCTTACTTGGATAGAAGGAAGTTTCTTTGCTCACCAGTGGGAGTGGGGAGCCTTGAGCAGCCTACCTGTCCCTGTAGGAAGTGACCTAAGCACAAGAGCTGTAGTAATTGGTTGTTTTGGACCATTTATTGCTCTTTTGAAGTTCCCTGTTTAAAATCCACCTTTGGGCGTTTTTTTCTGGCTATACTACTCAGACAAGCTCCTCGTGGTCCTGCAGAGTGGTCCTAGCTACAGAGAACTCAGAAAAGCGACTACTTTCTGGATTTAAGTATCTTTGCTGTTTTTTTACTTGAAATACCTTCTCTAGCTTACCCTAAACAAGCTTAAACTGTTTTTTTAGCTGTTTGCTGCATTATTTAATATCTGAACTTAAAGTTACATTTTAGTCGAAATTAATCAAAAGTTTGTTTGTTGTTTGTTTAATTTAACTGTTGAGGCTGCCCACTAAAGTGTGCTAGCCTGTGTAACTGATTTATTACTGTTTCTGCATTTTCTGCATGTTTTCTATCTAAAAACAAAAAAAAAACAAAAATATAATCCTTGTTTTCCCGCCTCTCCTCGACTAGTTTAGACCAGTTTATAGGCTTTGCTGTATTCTGGGCTGTGGTGTAGTTCCTGTGTTGTCCATTATCTTACTTGGATAGAAGGATGTTTCTTTGCTCACCAGTGGGAGTGGGGAGCCTTGAGCAGCCTACCTGTCCCTGTATGAAGTGACCTCAGCACAGGAGCTGTAGTAATTGGTTGTTTTGGACCATTTCTAGCTCTTTTGAAGTTCCCTGTTTAAAATCCGCGTTTGCACAGCTTTGAGTGTTTGTGCGCATAGCGCAGCACCGGTTAAACAAGGTTAAATTTCTTCTGGCTCCACCAAGTCTGCTCGTCAAATTTTCCCTTAAGGAAGCTCTACTCTTAGTATAATCAGACTACTCGCTATATTATAAGCCTAGCACTTGTTCTCAAAACTTCTCCACTAAGTAAGCACTCTCATACTAAGTAAGCACTACATCCACCTACCACCCCTGTGAATATCCACTTCCCTTAAAGGCACAGCACTCCCTTATACTGTTCTAGCATGTCGAGTGGTAGATTACTGGTGTCCTCTCCAGTTCAGCTGGTTAATCTGGGTATCTTGAGACAATGCTACAATTGTCTCATGTACACAGACAACCCTCTCCTCCTCCCAACAAACACAAATACATGTGAGAGATGCAACTATATAGCCAAACTGGAGGCTGAATTCTCACAACTCAGGGCTGGCATGACCAGACAGGAGGAGATGGTAACCACACACAACAAACCCAGTCCCACATAGACCTACCACAACTGCAAACCAAACACATAAAAACACAAAGACATACTCGGAGGCTCTAATAAAAAACTTACCAAAACAACAGAGGCTCCCAAAGTAGACATCCAAAAATCCACCACCTCAAAACAAAACACATGCAACACATACTTCAATAAATCAGTGTGTCAATCAATCACAGCCCTTAAGGCCAAACACCATGCCTGATACACTAGTAATAGGTGACTCTATAGTCAGACACACTGATGTCCCGCTTACCAGGCTGAACAAGGAGAGGGTGACTGTGAGCTGCCTATCGGGAGCTAGGATCCACCACATAACACACGCACTCAGGTCACTCCAAAGCAAGTACAAATATGACTCCATCATTGTCCATGCTGGCGTGAATGACCTGAGACATACCTCCCTGGACTACATGAAAAGAGACATAGAAGAGCTCTCTGATTATGTAGCCCAGGCTGGTATGACCCTGACCCTGAGCAGCATCTTGTCCTCACCAAGAATGATGCCACAATACAAAGACAAGATGATCAGCTTTAATAATTGGCTCAAGTACTGGTGTCATTCTAAGGGGATCCATTGTCTGTCTGCTTGGGATGACATGTTGGACAAGCCACGCTGCTTCGCAAGGGATGGCTTGCACCTGTCACCACTGGGCTTCCGGATATTGGCTAAGGCTCTTGCCACCCCCATAGTGCCTTTTTTAGGCAAGGCTCAAAAGACAAACCCACCTCCTTAGAAAACAAAAATGGAAAAAAACTAAGGGTAATGCTGCTCAATGCCAGAAGTCTAAATCTCAAGATGCAGGCACTCGATGCACTCCTCAGTATGGAGAACATTGACATCTGTGCAGTAACTAAAACCTGGTTCAAGGCTCCTGAGAGCACCCCAGCACTACCAGGCTATACCTTGTATCATGCTTTTCGCCCCAAAACCCAGGCCGAACCACAAAGGAGGGGGGTGTCCATATTCATCAAGCACACCCACACCTCCAGGTTAGTAGCAACACATGAAGCATCAGAGACCATATAGGTGCAACTAACCATAGGCAAAACTGCTATACAACTGGTAGCATGTTACAGACCACCCTCCCAATCTCAGGAACCCCACTCAGCCTTCCTGAAGACATTGGAGGATATGAATGTATCACAAAATACCACCATACTGGGAGACTTCAACTACCCTAACATAGATTGGGTACATTATTCTAGCCCTAACACCCTAGCCCAAAGGTTCCTGGAATTCATAAATTCAAATGTACTGGAACAACTAGTCACCTCTCCCACTAGGGGAGATAATATACTAGACCTGATCATCACAAACATGGGGACAAAATGCTCCACACCGGAGGTATACCCCTCACTAGTGAGATCTGACCACAAACTAATCACCCTGGATATACATATCCCACCTCCACCCCCAGCACAAAAGACCACAGTGAAAAACTTCTCAAAAGCAGACTTCACTCTTCTTAAGACTGAGATGGTATCCTTTAAGCCCACTGGGCCAGTGGATACCACATCCCACAATGCTGAATCCTTCACAAATGCTTTCTATGGACATCTCCAAGAATGCATGGATCATGTAATCCCAAATAAATCCAAGTCCCTCTCCACCAAAGGCAAGCGTCCTGTCTGGTGGACCTCAGCCATTAACAAATTGTATAACAAAAGAAGGAAGCTACTGCACGACAGAGCAAAATCCCATAAAGTGAAGACATCTTTGATCAACACTAGCAGAAAACTACGTTCTCTCATAAAAACATCCAAGGCCAACTTTGAGAGAAAAATCACTAAGGACACTAAAGATAACCACAAAGCCTTCTTCAGCTATGTTAGAAACCTGGGCAGAAACCCTCAGATATGCTCAGAGTTAGTTCACAACAACAAAAAATACACTGAACCCACAGATATTGCCAACATTCTGGCTGACAGGTTCAGTGCACATTTCTCCCCTCCCTCACCCCCAAAAGAAGAAATACTTATCCCAGCTGAATGTAATCTCCCTGTCATCTCAGATGTCCAGGTGAGAGCCGCCCTCAGCAAAGCTAAAAACACAGCATCAATGGGACCTGATGGTATCCCGGGTTGCGTGCTACGTGAACTCCAAGAGGAGCTAAACCCGCACATAAAAATGCTATTTAACCTTAGCCTTACTACAGGATATGTACCTGAACAGTGGCGTACAGCAACAGTGGTCCCACTCCATAAAGGGGGTACCTCTACAGACCCTGGAAACTACCGCCCCATAAGCTTAACCAGCCTGGTCTGCAAAGCTATGGAAAGAATCATTATGGAACTCATAAACAGAGACATTGGGGACCTACAGACACTTGATCCCACCCAGTTTGGCTTTGTAAAGGGCAGATCCTGCCTTTTGAACCTGGTTGACTTTTTCAAAACAGTCACTAGAGCCATTGATGAGGGCAAAGCAGCCCATACAGCCTACCTGGACTTGGCTACGGTCTTCGACACAATACCCCACTCAGGCATCATAGATAAGCTCAACAGCTTAAATGTAAACCCTTATGTCACTAGATGGGTTGCAAACTGGCTAAAGGACAGAACCCATTAAGTTAAAATTGCTGGAGCAATGTCAGACTCAAAGCCAGTCACAAGTGGTGTCCCACAGGGATCTGTCCTGGGACCCTTCTTGTTCGGCATTTATTTCTCAGATGTTAAAGCAAACATGGGAGGGTTGTGGCTGACAATGTTCGCAGATGACTGCAAACTGGGCGCCATAGTTGATACACCAACGGACACATACATCCTACAAAAAGGCCTCACAGAAACGGACAACTGGTGCCGGAGTCATGGCCTTAAACTAAATGCCAAAAAATGTATAGTCATCCCCTTTGGGAAAAACAAAGTACCCACAAATTATCACATACACAGCAACCCACTGAATACGGAAAAAGTAATCAGAGACCTAGGGACCCAAGTCGACAGCGACCTCTCATTTGACACCCACGTTGCCAAAGTGGTTAGAAAGACATTCTACCTTGCACATCTTATCATGAAGGGATTCACATCCAGATCCAAGGATGTCATTATACCCCTATACTCCTCCCTCATCAGACCCATGATTGAGTACAATGCCCCATTTGGTATGTACCTCACCCTGCATTTGCAACAGCTGGAGAGACCACAAAAATACCTCACCAAGAGGATCAAGGGTCTCCAACATATGTCTTATTCTGCCAGACTAAAGAAACTCCAGCTCTGTTCAGTAGCATACCACCTGCTCAGAGGTGATCTGTGCCTGACATACAAGGCCATGTCCAATCAGGAACTGATGGACATGCTCCACCTCAAAAAATCCAAATCCATCAGAACCACAAGAGCTAAAGACTTAAACCTTGGCACAAGTATGAATAGGACATGCTGGAGAGATAGATTCATAACCCAGAGGCTTTCCATGCTCTGGAACAGAATCCCAGTTCATGTTAGGCAGAGCCCCTCACTAACTCTCTTCAAGAGAAATCTTGATGAGTGGATGGGAGATCGTAAGTTTACCCCAGGGGTCACATCTGTGTCACTACTAGACAGGGGCACTGTAAACTAATTCTATTATATAAGGGGACCTTCACTGTGTCACTACTAGACAGAGGCACAGTATTCTAAATCTATTCTGTGCATTTTTTTACCATTTCATGGGGTGGCGAAAGCCACATCACTATGGCTAGGCTTACAAATGCCCCAGGGCAGATATCCTAGTACTAAACTATGAAACAATAAACTATAAACTCACTTCAATGTACCCATTATTCATATAAATATGGAACACAAACAATTATTGATAACATTTTTGTCTCAAACAATCTGTTAGAACATATCAGATACGTTTCAATAGTTTCATGTACATTATCAGACCATAATGCTATAAGCTTTAATATTATTTTAAAAACTGACAATTTAATACATTATAGGAGATTACCAGTGTGAATTGTTAAATTAAAAGGATTCAAGGATTGGTATATTGAAGAGATCAAAAATTTTCTAGAAATAAACATGAATGGCGATGCATCTGACATTGTTCGTAGGTTCATACGTTCATAAGTGTGTACTAGGCTAATGGCCCTGGAGCCTTTACAAGCCTAGCCCATAGGATTATCCTGGCATCATGCTACCTGACCTTAGTTTCCAGTGCCTCTGTCAAGTAGAGCCACTGGAGTGATCCCTGGGGTAAATTTTCTATTTCCCATCCACTCATCAAGATTTCTCTTGAAGAGGGCCAGTGAGGTGCTCTCTTTGACATGTATGGGAAGTCTAGTCCATAGCATGGGCAGGCTCTGGGTTATGAACCTGTCCCTACAGCACGTTCTGTTGATTGTGGTAATGAGGTTGAGGTCTCTGGAGTGTTTGGTGCGGAGGGATTAGGATTTCTTTAGATGTAGCATTTCTAATAGAGTTGGATCAGACATGGCTTTGTAAGTCAAGCAGAGATCGCCTCTAAGTAGGCAATATGAGACAGAGAATAGTTGGAGTTTTTTGAGTCTGTCTATATAGAACAAGCGTTTAAGGCCTAGGATCCTCTTTGTGAGGTATTTTGGCAGCCTCTCCAGTTGTTGCAGGTGTTTAGTGATGTACATGCCAAATGGGGCATTGTACTTGATGATTGGCCTAATGAGGGAAGAGTAGAGGGAGACAATGACCTCTTTCTTCCTGGATGCAAAACCCTTAGCAATGAGATATGCCACATAGAAGGACGTTCTGACCACAGTGGCAGTGTGGTGATCAAAAGAGAAGTTGCTCTCAACCTGTGTTCCCAGATCTCTTATAATGCCTTCTGTGTTCAGTGGACTACCATCGATGTGATAGTGCATGGGAACTGGGTTTTTCCCAAAAGGAATGATGACACATTTTTTGGCATTGAGCTTAAGACCATGGTTCTAACACCAGTCGTTGGTCTCAGTGAGGCCTTTCTGTAGGATGTCAGCACCACTTGGGGAGTTAATAATGGCTCCCAACTTGCAATCATCTGTGAACTTTGTCAGTCAGAGTCCCTTCATGTTGGCCTGGATTTCTGAGAAGTAGATACCAAACAGGAGAGGACCCAGGACCAATCCCTGCGGGACTCCACTTGTGACTGGTTGGCAGTCTGACTTGGAATCTGCTACTTTCACATTGTGGGTTCTATCTGTGAGCCAGTTTGCAACTCACCTAGTGATATAGGGGTTGATGCCTAGCTTAGTGAGTTTTTCTATGATTCCTGAGTGGGGAATGGTATCAAAGGCCTTGGCCAGATCAAAAGATAGGCTGTATGAACAACCTTGCCTTCATCCACAGCTCTGGAGACTGACTCAAAGAAGTTGACCAAGTTGAGCAGGCATGATCTACCCTTCACAAAACTAAACTGTGTGGGATCCAGAGTTTGGAGATTCCCTATATCCTTGTTTATTAGGTCCATGATGATGCATTCCATAGCTTTGCATATCAGACTTGTCAGGCTAATGGAGCAATAGTTCCCAGGGTCTGTAATTGCTCCTCCTTTGTGGAGAGGGATGACTATAGCAGTGTGCCATTCAGTAGCGACGAAACCTGAGGTGAGGCTGTGACTGAACAGGCTACACAGGTGAGATGCCAGTTCACTCTGTAGTTCATGTAGAACACAGCCAGGGATATTGTCAGGTCCCATAGAAGCTGTATGTGCAACAGTAATACTGGGTGCCTGGCAATCTACTGGTATTGTGATTGGTCCTTTGGGGGGAGGGGTAAAGTTGGCACTGAATCTATCGGCAAGTATATTGGCAATATTTGTTGGCTCGGTATAGAAGGTACAATTGTGCAGTAGCTCAGAGCAAATCTATGTATTGCCGTGGAGGTTCCTTACATAACTATAGAAGGCCTTGTGGTTGTCTTTACTATCTGCTGCAATTCTGTTTTCATAGCTAACTTTAGAGGACTTGGTGAAGGATCTCAACTTTTTGTTGAGGCTGATAAGGGAGTTTTTCCAGTCTTGGGACTTCACCTTATTCCTCATCAGTTTCCACCTTCTGTTGTAGAGTTTGTTTATGGCAGGAGACCACCAGATTGGCTTCCTTTTTTTGGAGGAGAGCGTCTTGGTTCTATTGGGTATGGTGAGATCTATGCATTTGTGCATGTGTTCGTACAGTGCATTGGTGTATGATTTGGCAGTCATGCAACTATTCTCCATTTGCATGGGTGCCGTGAAGTTAGCCACCTCTGTTCTTAGGATCCCAAAGTTAGCTTTGGAGAAGTTTTTCATGGTGGTTACCTTTGCGGAGGAGGGGTGGGGTGGGAAGGATGTGGATTTCCAAGGTGATTAGTTTACAGTCGGATCCAACCAGGGAGAAGTTGACTATTGGTGTAGAGCAATGGTTGCCCATGTTAGTAATGACCAGGTCAAGGATGTTGCTACCTCTAGTGGGGGTAAGAATGAACTGGTCCAGGGCATTGGAATTAATGAATTCCAGGAAATGCTGGGCAAGTGTATTGGTACATGAGTAGTTTTCCCAGTTAATGGAGGGGTAGTTGAAGTCGCCCAGTATGAGAGTGTTAGGTTGGACCCTAATATTCTCCAGGGTGCTTAGGAACATGGAGTGAGTGTCTTGGGACATGGTTGGGGAACTATAATAGGCTATGACCTGAATCACTGTCTTACCCAATGGTAGATGCACCTGAAGTATCTCTGATGCATTATGTTGGGCTACCAGTCTGGAGTTGTGTGCATCCTTTATGAATATGGAAACACCACCACCTTTGGAGCTTTGGTCCAAGTTCTAGGGCTGAAAGGTGTGGAATGAGTTATAGCCTGGTAGTGCAGGGGTGCTTTCTGCTGCCTCGAACCAGGTCTCTGTTACAGCACAAATGATATTCTCCATTTTAAGGAGTGCTTTGAGTGAGTGCATTTTGAGATTTAGACTTCTAGCGTTGAGCTGCATGACCCTCAGATTGCATTTGTTTGTAGCTGTTATGGTGGTAATTTGGTCTTTGGAACACCACCTAAAAAAGGCATTATAGGGATGACAAGAGCCTTGGCCAGTATCTGGAAGCCCAGGCCTGACAGATGCAGGCCATCTCTGGCAAAGCATCGAGGCCTGTCAATCATGTCATCCTAGACAGACAGATACTGGATTCCCTTAGATTGACACCAGAAGCTTAGCCAATTGTTGAAATCAATCATTTTCTGTTTGTATTGTGGTATCATTCTGGGTGATGGTAGGATGCTGCTCAGGGCTAGGGTTATACCCACCTGGGCTACATAATCCGAGAGCTCCTCCATGTCTCTTTTCATGGAGGTATGTCTCAGGTCACTCACACCCACATATACAATGACAGTCATATTTGTACCTGTTGTTGAGGGACCATAACATCTCAACATTGTCCTGAGGAATTCACTAAAAGCTTACTTAAATGGAAGAGTTACAAGCTGGTATATTAGTAAAACAAGAGAATGGGACAAAGAATTGAACACACTACAGACTGAAATCGATACACCAAAGTTAAATTTAAAACCAAATTCAATTTCCCGCACTCGGCATCAGCTTGATAACTGTTGCAGGCCCCAACTTACATTGCTCCACTCCACCCTATTAGAAAACAGATGAAACAGCCACCAATGCACATCAAGACACCACCAACACTTTCACGGCAATGTCCGCTCACCAGACAACAGGAAGCGGACTCACCCAAAGAAAAATTTACACAGCCAGACACAAAAGCAAAAAGTGCAAATTGGGAGCTGGAGAGTCCGCTGCCATATGAGGCACTGCCATCTTAATCTATCAGCAACAATCATTTAAGGTTTAACAGTGAGCAGCTATAATGCAATAGTGACATTTTTTGTTCATTTATTGATCAACATCATTTATGGTTACTTTATGCTGAACTTAAGCATGCATCATATTTATATATTCCAGAAATGTCACATGTAATAGCCCACCCCCCAAGTATGCAGTAATAGCTGCTATCCATACATTCATCCATCCATCCATCCATCCATCCATCCATCCATCCATCCATCCATCCATCCATCCATCCATCCATCCATCCATCCATCCATCCACAATCCTTTTTTCCCATTTTTGCAGATGGGGTCAGGGTGTCACTTCAGCAATGACAATCATCTACGGCCAAAGTTTATGCCACCGGTTGACCACTATATTATGCAAATATTCTTTAGTTCATGTTACATGTACACTGACTCTGTTCTAACTGATCAAATGCTGCACATTAGGGTGCTTAACTTGGTTTGCCAAACTGTATACCTTTTATGCCATTTTATACTCATCACTCAAAAGTGCAGATAGATATTTATGGATAATTGCATAACGTGTGTATCTAGGACAACAGCAAACAAGATGGTCAAAGGATACAACTCTATTACTGTGTGAATCAAGATAGCAAGTCTATGACTGTGATTCAGTAATTCTCTGCAACTGAACATGGACAGGCAGGTACATACTGATGAAATTTTAACATTTGAATAATTTTGTAATCACATCTGAGAGGGGCACATAGTGGTACATATCTGAAATGAAGATCTGGTTTTGCTCTGTTTTGGCTAAACGGCAAACAATAGTGAATGTCTGCTATACATTAAACTTTTTAGTGGCTGTCACGAACTATTTAAGTCTGTGGCCAAGACTGAAAATTAGTGTTTTCATTACAACACATTCCAACAAATGAAAATTATTACATGAGAAAGAACAACATTCATAAGCTGAACCATTAACAGCTGTAAATGTGATTTACTTTTCCTGTTATGATACACATGCTGCATGTTATTTCACATGTGCACACTTTTTTCACCTCTGCACCCACACATGCTAGCAAACCACTATCCTCAATCAAGGCCTTGGATGGTACTGACAACCCTAGTAACCAACCATAATAATATTACTTGTGCAGTTGAGAAAAGCCACAGTAATGACTGACATTTGTGTATGCAGCACTGCCATGCTAAAAGATACTGCATGACAGCAATGCTCAACAAGATTTACATAAGGTCTGACACTACAATAATGTGCCACCTTAAATATGGAAATACCTCTGATTCTGGGACAGTTATTTTACTCAATAAAATATCTAGACTACTAGGCTGTATGACTCATGCCAGTCACAAAGCAGTGACCCAACACTACCAATCGCCTGTGGTGATTCCTCTCATTATTACTATGCCATAGTATGAATCCATTAGAGTTGCAGTCCATACGTTCTGCCACTGTCTAGTCTACTGCTATATGTAATACATTTCATGCATACATGAAATATTCACTGACTTACTGAAGTAATTGTCTAGGTTTATGTAACTCTGACACCACAGCTTCACATATAGCAATATCTAGGGCCAACCTTAGCTGAACCGGTGCCCTAGGTGAAAGCTATCACAGAACCCCCCCTCCCGCACATCACCCAATGCCCTCCAGAAAACCCCATCATAGCCTACTCACGTCATTCAAGATTATTTTTTCCTTTTGCTTGCAATTTGACTTATTCTTTCATTTTTCTCCTGCAGTCACTCATTCAACACATCCTAACTACACAAGACTGCACCCAGATAACTGTGGAGGAAATAACTGGATTCATCTAGGGGTCTGGGGGCTGATATGCCCCAAAAACAATTGGAGGTACTAGATGCCTCGAGGTATATGTCATAAATTTTTTAAACAACATGACTGATGCAATAATGACCTGCAGATTCCAGAGTGAGGAAAGAAATTCAGTTTTATTCTTCAACTTTGCTTTCTCCTGCATCTTTTCAACACACCGTAATTGACCAAGACTACACCTAGTGAAAAAAAATGCATTAAGCAAGGGGTCTAAGGTTGGCTAGGTCACCACAAGCCATGAGGGTTTTAAATGCTCTAATGTGCATTTTAGATTTTTAGATCTTTTGTTTTTCAACATTTTGATCAAATTGTGGCTTGAAAAAAAAACATCATAAGGAAAAAAATGAAGCCTTTTTTTCAAGGAAGAAATATGTTGTATTTAAGGCTTAATGCTCAAAATTGGCAAAACAGTAGTTCACAATAAACTAAGAAGACAAATGTTTGCAAGGATATATAAATCATATGTGGGAATAGTACTCTCATCCCCTCCAAAAAAAAATCACTTTCTGTGTACTTCCCCAGTGTTATACTGGGAAAAAAGTGAACATACAAATGGCCATAGCCATATATATTTCAAGTTGTTGCTGTTATACACAGCATACCTCCTCACCCTTGCCCCAAAAGACAGCCACCATTGGTGTAAACCTCTGTCAGACTGGGACAAAACTGATAAAGCAGACAGAATATAATATTTTACAACATTTTCAGAATATAATATTTTACAATGTTTTGATGTCAGATGTATAAACTACTTTTTCTCCCACAAAAGATAACCCACCTGTATAAACAGCTGATGTTTGATTGTGAGGAAAGTGAAAAAAATTCTCACAATAATGTTATAACCTGTTACTCCTAGACAATGCACTGCTCCTATACAATCTATATTGACCGTATGTTCACACATTTGAAGTCTATGAGAAAAGCTACAGAAATAAAAATATAATTGACCTCTGCACTTTGATCTAGTGTATGTGTAATACTACTTTTTCTTTGGCGCCATAGCCATCTAGGTTTGTGATGGATCCCTAGTGGCTGTTGGCCCACTGATCTACAAAATCACCACTACCTTTCTTAGGTTTGGGGTATTTCCTTCTTCCCTAAGAGAGGCACCTCTTACCCTCGCCAACCCATAAAAGAGCTGGCCTGAATCTTAATGATCTCAACAACTATTGTGCTGCCTTGAATCCTCCACTTTGGGTCAAGATTCTTGAGAAAGTATTTTACCTTCAGCTGCAGTTGTTTTTGAGCACTAGGCCATTGTAGACTCCTTCAAGTCTAGAGTTAGGGCTAGACACAGTACTGAGGCAACTCTTACTACATTTTTTAATGGTCTCCTACTTGCAAGAAAACAGCATTATTACTTTGGGTTGGTCCATTGTAATTTTGCATCTCTTTTGACTTAGTGGATTGCTGTATTACTTTAGATAATTTGGAGCATTACTATGGTCTCTCTGGAATCATCCTTCACTAGTTTACCTCATATTTATTGAGTTGTACCCAGAGGGTGGTTTCAGGGGTTAATTCCTCTTCCTTTCACCCTTTAGTTTGTGGGGGTACCATAGGGTTCCCATCCTTGGCTCACTATTCTATACTGGGTCTATATTAGAACATCGAAGTTTCAAAACTTCTAATGTTCTAATATCGACCCCTATTCAGCAAAAGCTGAAAACATCAAACATACAGAACAGCGAATTTTTTTCCTAGGGAAAAAAATTAGCTGTTACAAAACACATACACACAACACAAGCACACCAAACAAACATCAATCCACACACATACACCTGAAATCTTACACCTAACCCTACACTTAACTATACACACACCACTAACTATCCACTTACCTTAACCCAAACCCTAACCCTAAGGTCCGTCACTATCGCACGCTCACCTCACCCGCACCCTAACTCTAACTCACCTACCCCACCCTAACCCTCACGTCCACATAATCGCACACTTATCTGACCCTCCCCCAACCCTAACTCACCTATCCTGCCCTAACCCGCACTTCCACAAAATCGCACACATACCTAACCCACACCCTAAACCTAACTCACCTAACCCACCCTAACCCTCACATCCACACAATCGCACACATACCTAACCCACACCCTAACCCTAACTAACCTAACCTGCACTCAATCACACACTTACCTGAACCTGACCCGTAACTTTCCACCACAGCACTGAAAATACCGAAGCAACAGAAATGGATAGCCAAATTCTTTCCCTAGGAAAAAATTCGATTTTCTGTTGCTTCGATATTTTTAGCTTTCGCTGAATAGGGCTCGATATTAGAACATTCGAAGTTTTGAAACTTCAATGTTGTAATAGAGACCCTGTATACTGACTACTTATTGATTGTAGCCGTGGTGGTGCTGCGGTAGCGTTGTCGCCTGACAGTAAGATGTTGTTCTGTTCGATTCTCAGCTAAAGCGTCTTCTGTGTGGAGACATGCGTGAATGGGCGTACCTTCGTTGAAGGTTGTGCGTCAGGGCTGGCAACTCGGCACGTAACAATCTACTGCCAATCATTAGCAGACTGGAGTTCCGCTGTGGCGAACCCTAACCGGGAAAAGCCGAAAGACACAACATACTGACTACTTATTGATGCTAGGTGGCATTATTAATTTGAGAGGTCTGCGATATCACTGTTATACAGACAGCACATGGCTTTATCTCTCATTATGTTAGGAGTCTGTGTCTGCAGTTATCTCCCTCTCTCATGATCTGTAATATATCCACAAGTGGGTCATCATAACAGGCTTAAACCCAACACCTCTGATACAAATTTATTTTTGTGTCAAAGATGGCGATCTTGGTGTGATTTTTGATGACAGACTGACATTTATGTATCACATTTCAGCTGTCATCAAATCATCTTGTTTCTACCTGCACAGTATCAGCATTATGAAGCCCCTTAATCCTCCCAGTGACATTCCTGCTGTTGTTCATGCCTTGGTATCATCTCACCTAAATTATTGTTATGCTCTAAATGTAGGCCTCCCCAATTCTAAGATTGTTGACTATGTTGTTGTTGTTGTGCCCTTCGGCTTATCCCGGTTAGTAATGGTTCTAAATTCTGCTGCTCTTTTACTTTCAGGCATGACAAACAATGTCACATTTCCCCAGTACTGAAAGATTTTTATTAGCTTTCATTGAGTCAACACATTGTTTATAAGATTCTTATTATGACTTACCCTTTACTCCATAACCTTGGCCTACAGATACCTATAGCACTTTCTACACTGATAGAATCCAGCTTGGTCTCGGTACTCCATTTCACATGGTCTCATTGCTGTTCCATGCTACAAACTTGATTCTTTTGGCTGTTGCTCCTTTACGTTCCAAGGTTTTTCTTATGGAACTTACTTTCTGGCTGCCTCCAGGACATCTCCACATTAGCAGGTTTTAAAACAGGACTAAAATCACATTTGGTTGATTTACCTTTCACTTAACTACTAACTGATTTCTTTTAATGTTGTTGTTTTTATGCCAATCTTTAGACATTATTTGTACATAGTTTGGGCTCAGGCACTTAAATAAACTTGAAATGATGACCAAATTGTCTCTAGCCTGAAGCAATCTGTGGTGAGTTATGCACATGTCTCAGGTTTGTGAAGAAAATTAAAGAAATAAGGATATTGTCCCCAGACCAATAACAAACTACAGTGACCTCTATGAAGGCCTGTTGTTAGACTATGTTGAATTCAGGACACAAACCACTACTAATCTGGTGTAAAAATCCACCTGTACTGCTCTGGAGAGTGTGGGATGAAAGAAGAGAAGGGGCCTACCATAGAAGAAGTAAGAACAGCATTAAGGAAAATGAAGTTAGGAAAACATCAGGCTCAGATGAGGTCACAGCAGATAGATGTTGGGTGAGATGGGAGAAATTACTCCTGAGGGTACTCATAGCAGTATGGAGAGAAAAGTGTATCCCAGATGACTGGAGAATAAGCATACTAGTGCCAGTGTACAAAAACAAAGGGGCTGTCCACAACTGTGTGCAGTACAGAGGTATCAAACCCCTGTTACACTGCATAACAGTTCTGGAGAGGGTGACTGATAAATATACAGAGTAGTAGAAAGTAAGATGGGAAGTGAGCAGTTTGGATTCAGATCAGGATGCAGCACAACCAACCCAATGTTTGCAGTGAGACAGATAGTTGAGAAGAATCCTTAGATGAGGAAAGAGTCCAACTGGGTATTCTTAAACTAGGAGAAAGCATAGGCTAAGAAAGAAAGCTGACTTGGGCAGGCCTGCAGTGGTTCAAAGTCTCAGAAACATTAGTAGACTTAGTGCAGGCTATGTATAAGGACTCAATGACTTAAGTACAAACAGTGTTTGGTCTCATAGAGGGGTTCCCAGTGGGAGTGGATGTGCATCAGGGTTCAGCTCTAAGCCTCCTGCTGTTCATACAGGTGATGGACTATATCAGCAAACAATACAGAGTGGACAGATAAAGTTGTTGTGTGCAGACAATGTGGTATTACAAGCAGATTCTGAAGAAGAACTTTAGCAAAGGCTATGAGAATGGAATGCAAAATTGAAGGTGCATCTGATGAAACTGACTAAAGATAAGAGAGCTGTAATGACAGCAAATGGGGGAAATCAGAAGAAGCTGAGAACTGAGACAGTAGAAGGGAAAATAGTGGAACAGGTTAACAGCTTCAAGTATCTGGGAGGGGTGATGGTGGAGGAGAAGGGAAGTCTGAATGAGGTGGTCTAAGGTAAAATCAGAGGGGCTGCTGCCAACTGGCATACAGTGTCAGGTGTATTCTATGACAGAAGAATGACAAAGAAGCTTAAAAGTAAAGTGTACAAAACAGTACTGCTACCAGTACTACTGTATGGTACAGAAACCTGGGCAGTAAAGGCAGAGCAGTTGAGGAAGCTAGAGGTGAAGGAGATGAAGTGCCTTAGACGGGTGTTAGGATGCAAATTGTGTGGCAGATTAAGAAATGAGAACATCAGAGCAGAAGCCAAAATAACTCCAATTGCAGAGGTCAGAAAGAACAGATTACAGTGGTTTGGGCACATATACCAAAAAGTAGAAGACAGTGTGATGAAGAAGAATAGGGACAGACAAGAAGAAGTCAAGAGGAAATGACAGTGTCCAGCAAAGAGATGGATGGATTGTGTGAGAGAAGGCCTGCAGAGGTTAGGTATGACTGTTGAAGAAGACAAGAGAGTGGCACTGAATAAGAGAGACAGTGACACTATACCCCAACCCCATGTAGAAAATGGGAAAAAGGGGATTGACAAAGATGATGATGATGGTGATGATGATGACTGTGGGACCACCATGCCTCCTGACGCTTTGAAGGTATGGATGTTCAGCAAAACATTTTATGTCTTACTTTTGAAAGAAGATTTAAACAGATCAAATCACAAGAGGGTCAGTTATTTTCATCCAGACAGACCCAAACCTCACCAGGCAGTCATAGCCACTTCACAGAAACAGTTGACACAGATTAAAGTATTCCAAGCTGTTTTATACATTTCACATTATTTCTGCAATTCTAGAATAATAAAAAGCCAGATAGTAATTGTTTGGACTAAGTAAAGAACAAGAGGTCAGCTACTTTGAATAGAGAGGTCCGATCTCTTTGCAGCAGTTGTAGCTACTTCTGTGTGCACTTTAGACACCAGGTATGTTGTAAATAGAGAACAAACATCTTCTTTCAGCTTTTCCTGGTTAGGGGTTGCCACAACGGATCACCTGTCCGCTCATGATTGGCAGTGAAGTTTTATGGAGTTGAGTTGCCTGCCTGACACCCAACCTTCCACAGAAGGCAGACACACGCATACACTCACACCTAAGGCCAATTTAGAGTGTCCAATCCACCTACAGCATGTCTTTGAGATGTGGGAGGAAACTGGAGCACCTGGAGGAAACCCACACGACCAAAGGGAGGACATGCAGACTCCACACAGAAGGTACCCCAGCCGAGGATCAAACTGGAGAACCTCTTGCTGTGAGGTGGCAATGCTAGCTAGCTGCACCACCGCAGCTGCCCCCTTCAGAAGCTAAAAATATACCCCATTAATAATGTCTTCGGTACTACCTTTCACAGACTGAAATTGCATTCCTTTTAGGATGAAGCACTGATAGTAAGGAACAATCTCAGCTATACAGAGCAAAACTCTGTTTTCATTGTCAAATCAATATGTAAGGAATCATTTTCACCTCTCCGCAGACTCATCAAGATGAATGGTGACATTTTCACATTATTTCACACGTACTGGGGAATTCACTTTGCCACTGAAAAGTTTAAGTGGTTAATGAAGTGTAACACTTTGCAAAGAATATGAAACTAAGTTTGTATTAAATTACTTAAAACTGACATATTATGGCTTTCCTTACAACATATTATAGCATCTTCTGAAAATGCTATCATTATCTCTACAGATTTTATTTACTATGTAAGTACAGAATGTTACTTAAAATGAAGGTAATGTTTCTTTGTGAATTGCTTATCCAGTCTCTCTTCTCAATCCTTTCTAAACTCATCTGATTGATTCTTATAATTATCATGCAATACTTTACATACTCTACTAATTATCACTTTTTTAATGGCAGCTTCTGTTCTATAGTCAAAAAAATCTCTACCAATGCTGGTCTTTTGTTTAGGACCCCCGTATTTATTTCTCTTTGCCTATACTCTGATATCAGTACATGATAGGGAAGACAATCTCTAACCTGTAGTCCAAATACATTCTTAGCATCTTCCAATCTATTACCTTTCCCTCTGTAGTTATTTGCTCCCAGTACCTTGGTTCCTTTGTCAGTTTTCTCCAACAAATTCCAGCCCCCTCTTGCGTATTGTCTATATCCCTAATTACAGTCATCCCATACTTTCTGCTACTTTATAGATATAATATTCTGTATAATTATTGTTATTTTCTTATAAGGCCTGCATCTAAAATCCCAGTCTCTCCTTGTTTCTTGAGTTTCTCCCTGTTACATCATTCCTTTCCACTTTGAATTATAGTTTTCTGCTTGTCCTATATGTAGAAGCCTTAACTGTGTAGCTCTGAAATACTTCTTCAATATAGAAGGACTTTCTTAAGACAGTGGATACAAGCTGTTTGAAAGTTAGGTCACTACTCACATAAGTTCCCAAATCCCAAACAATGGTATCAATTCTCAGGAGCATATTGCCAATGTGGTAGTTCTCTGGGGTAGACTATTTTGCAATGGATATGATAATGCATTTTTTGGCTTTTAGTTTCAGTCCATGATTATGGCATCAGTAATTTGTTTGGAACAAACCTTCCTTCAGGCTGGCTAATTTATTTGGAGATTCTATAACTGCTCCTAACATGCAATTGTCTGCTAACTTTGTCAGCTAGAGATTTTGGTATTTATTTTTACTTCAAATAAATAGATGCCAAACAGAAAGGGTCCCAGCATTGAACCCTGCAGGACTCCACTGGTGACTGGTCTCTTTGTGGTGGTAGCGTCCCCTATTTTGATTTCCTGTGTACTGTCTGTCAGCCAGCTGGCAATCCATTGGCTGATATAGGAGTTTATTCCCAGTTTATTTAGCTTATATACTATGCCTGAGTGGAGGATTGTGTTAAAAGCCTTGGTCAGGTTGAGGTACGTGGTGTGTGCCACTCTACCTTCATCCATTGCTTTGCTGACTTTTTCAAAGTAGTCCACCAAGCTGAGTAAGCATGACATACCCTTGATGAAATTCAATTGAGATGGGTCCAGTGTCTGGAAGTTCCCTATGTCCTTACTGATTAGTTCCATGCTAAGACCTTGCATGGCTTTGCATATGTGGATGGTCAGACTTATGGGTGTATTATTGACTGTGTCTTATACAGGGGAATGACCGTAGCTGTTTTCCATTCACTTTATGCAAAACCAGCATGGAGGCTTAAGATGAATAGTGTTGTTGGGGGGGGGGGGCTAAATCATTCCTTATGCTATTCAGAATGTATCCAGGAATATTGTCAGAACTCATCAGTGGAGAATTTGTTTGCTTTTGACAGGACTTTCAGGAGGCAAGGTGGTTTCAGGTATATCATATGGGACAGATGGAGGGGGGAGAGAGGGATAAGGTTTGAGCTGAATTTATCAGCTAGAAGGCAACTTATATTTTCAGCCTCAGTGTAGGTAAAATTGTTCAGTATCATTTCAGTGTATTTCTGCAGTTTGCTTTTGAGATTATGAAAATAACTAAAAAAAATACCTTGTGACTGTTTTGACTTGTGTGGCTATATCAGCCTTAGACTTAGCTTTGGTGGATTTTATTAGGTTCCTGAATTGTTTGTTCATTTCAGTGATGAGGGCTGCGTCTGGGAATTACCCCTCTTACTTTTGCTCAAAATTATCTTCCTTTTATTGTAAAGCTTGCCGATATTATGGTTCTATCAAGGGGGTTTGTTTAAAGCTGCATCTATGCAGCTGTTTACATACTGGTATAGTGTGGTTGTGTGCATTTCCATGTATTCAGTGGAGTTAATTGGGTTTGGTGGGTATTTAAAGCATACCAGTGCATCACTTAAGAGTCAGCAGCTTGTCTTAGTGCCATTTCTAAAGGTACTTTGTATGGAAGGGGTCACTGGTTAAAATTATATTTTGAGGGTGACAGCTTTTTAGTAAGATCTAATAAGTAATAAATATAAGCAATGAGTGATGTAAGCTGCCTCATATTAGCAAGGACAAGATCCAAGATGCTGTTCCCCTCAACTGGTACTCTGACAAGTTGTTTCAGGACATTTATGTTGAAGGTTGGGAGGTTGGTGTAATATTCAAGGTGTTTAATTCACAAACACAAGGTGCAGGGTTTGATTCACATGAAAGGGAAATTGGCTAGGCTTACAATGGCTCACAAGGGCAGCTAGCCTGGTATTTGCCTATAAACTTAGGAACACAGCACAAGGGTCTCTTTGCTTGTGCACTAGTGGTACTGTAGGGTTTCTAGTGTATAGTTTAGATAATTTAGATCACCTAGGAAAATGGTATTGAGTTTAATACTGAGTGATTCTAGTTCCTGTAGATAGATGTTGTGTCTTTCTTGGATCATAGAGTGAGTTCTATAGCTAGCTGATGTATGATATTGGACCTTTTATAATGGTTATTTGGACATGAGAACACTCTAGTGCATCAAGCTGATTTACCAGCCTTGATGCGAGTCTCTTAAGGATGAAGATTGAGACACCTCCACCTTTTCCCCCTCCTGTGCAGTAGGTGGTCTAAATATGATGAAATTACCATGGATGTATTGTGGTACAAAAAGTGTAAAGTGTCTGACTTTGTTCCAATCCCTCATGATAACATTTGCATAGAGTCCACAAAGACTGCTGAGCTGCGTATCCTTCCATAAGCATTACTGTTACGTAATGTCCATGTTGATATTTATACCTGCTCCTAGCTTGCAGTCATCTGCTAGGATGAATGCAGTTTGCACTGCATATCATTCAAAGGCACAAAAAGTGCTATCAATCAGTAGGGTGCATGAGTCTTCCCAAACTGTTTGATCTCATACAGCTATGTAAAACAAATAGCACCATGAACACCCATACCAAAGACCATAATCTTCACAGACACAGAAACAGAATATGCGGGCCCAATAAATTCTTTTCTCAAGGGATCTTATACTTATGTCCAAACTTCCTGTACATGTCAAACAATGCAAGACATTGACTGCATTCAAAAATATTCTGGATGAGTACCTACATAATCATAAATTCACCACAGGGTCTATAGCATGATACTTCTTGATCATGGGACTTACTTATTCAGCTTTTCTTCGGCTTAGTTTCTATGTGGGCTTTTGGACTGCATACCTAGTTTATACCTATGAACCTATCAGCCTAAGAGGCTCCCAAGTTCGATTCCCGGCTGAGGTGCCTTCTGTATGGAGTGTGCATATCCTTCCTTTGTTCACATGGTTTTCTCTGGGTGCTCCAGTTTTCTCCCACATTCAAATGACATGCAGTGGGTGGATTGGGCACTCTAAATTGGCCATAGGTCTGAGTGTGTGTGTATGAGTGGTATGTAAGAACAACTGTGGCAAGGCTAGACATCCAACAGTGTAAACCTTGGCTCTGGATGACTGTCACTGTTAAAGTGGCACCCCAACCCCATGTGCAAAAATGGGAAAAACAGTTGTGGATGAATGGATGGTTACATGTAACAAGTATCTTGCAAATGCCCATGATATACACCGAATATATATGCAAAAAAGAGCAGCAGTTTATTGATGACTGAATTTTCATAATGGCTCTCATTGCATGTAATTT